>NC_069005.1:24213713-24216852 GCF_001194135.2 Octopus bimaculoides | reverse complement strand
ATATATATATATATATATATATATACATACACAAACACATATCCACGTACACGCACATACACTCACTATTGAGCCACTGTGTTAGTAAATGTTCTTTTATTCTTAAACTAGGTTTAAAATAATATCCTTAATTTAGCATACCTACACTTATATCATAGTGTAGATACATTCATTCAGTATAATTATACAGAAAAAAATCAACTAAAGAAGTCTCCAGGCGGACCGTTTCGCGGATTATTAACCGCTCCTCATTCAAGGCGTACCCACCTTCCTTCCCCAAATCAATAGCATACATTAGCTGTTTGTAAAGCAGTAATGAATTAGACTAGCACCGTTGTGGGTAATCTAATTTGCATGTTTGTGCTTTTGACGGTTCGTCATTAATTAAACAATAATTATGTACGCACAACACAGCGCAGATCAGAAGATCTGAAATGGATCTGGAGCAATGTGAAATAAAGTGTCTTGCTCAAGGACACAACGCGTCGCCGGGAATTGAACTCACGACCATACGATCGTGAGCCAAATGCCCTAACCACTAAGCCACGCGCCTTCACACACATACACACAGACACACACACAGACACACACACACATATATATATATATATATATATATATATATATATATATATATATATATCAGCATGGCTGAGAACATCATGACGACGTATATTCGAGTAAACAGCCCTGCTTGACTCCGTTAGTAATTGAGAATGCACATAGGAAGAATTTCCATTGCCCATTACTCGAGCGTGCATGCCGTCGTGAAACTGTCACACCTTGCTGATGAATTTCTCTGGCCAGCCGGACTTTCCCATGATCTTCCAAAGCCCCTCACAACTGACGGTGTCAAAGACCTTGGTTAGGTCTACAAATGTGGTGTATAAGCTTCTGTTCTGCTTCTGGTACTTTTGAAGTTGTTGTGCGGCGAAGCTGGCGTCGACTGTCCCACGGTTTCTCTGAAGCCACATTGACACTTTGCTAGATGACCATCTTCTATCTGCTGAGTGAGGCATATTCAGGACTGATGGAAGACTCTTCAACCTGCGGAAACTACAGGCCATGACTTCAGTGTGCAGTTTCCTGTTCGCAGAAGACTGCGCACTCAACGCTGCCACAGAGGCCCAGACGCAGCAGAACATGAACTGCTTTTCCACTGCCAGCAACAACTCTGGCCTCACAATCGATGCTCAGAAACCGTATGCAGACACAACTATCACTGTCGAAGTGATTCAGATACGAATGAAGGTATATAACATACCAGTCAAATTATTCTAACACATCTTTATCAGGGCGATGCAAAATGGGATAAATTCAAAGTGAACTAAGAAGATATCATCAATAGATAAAAGCGTACAAAAAGAATGTTAAGAAATATAATATCCTAAGAAAAGCCAGTTTAGTATTTAAAATTTTGATGACGTCAGTAGATAACGAAAAAGTAAAAAAAATAAACACAGAAATTCTACGTGATGACATTTAATTATCTACCTATTAAATATGTTAAAGAAAATTTAGAAAAATTATGCATATTAGATTATAAGAAAAGCAATTATGATAAAAGGCTTATTTATTATTGAAATATTTAAATGTTTTCTGTATTTATGAAAACTTCAATGTAAAATTATTTCTACAGTTTAATCACTCTAATTTAGAAGTAATTATATAATACATTTCCTGAAGGCAAAGATTTAAGATTACCTGTATTGTACAATGGTGCGTAAATAATGATGGACCACTTTAAATCATACTTAATCTTTTAAACTCCAAACGCATTCGTAGAATTGCATTTACTTCTAAACTTAAATGAAGAAGAATGGTTATGTAATCTAGATTTCAAAATTGTAGCAGAAGAACCTATGTAATAATACGTACGATTCCCTGTAATGACTTTACATTGATACACTATATACTTTTTAAATAATGATTTTCTCAAAGACAGATATTTTTTTTTAATTACAAAGGCATTTATTCATTCATATGTAGTACTCATAGTTAAACGCATTAGTACTAATTCTCCTCTTAGATATAGGTGTTAAATCAAGATTATTATCAGTATTATAATCAATATTTTTGCTAGGTGTTATCTTAAAGGTATTATCAATTTCACAATCGGAATTACTTCTACCCAAATTATTAAAATCTAGTTCAGGAAAATTATTAATGTTAACTTCACAATTTACACTACTGGTTCTACTCGTGTTTACTACTTTTGAGTTGAGATACTGTCTAGTTTTACTTTTGTCATGTGTTGCTATAATTCAGTCAAATTTCTGGTGAATATATTGTCGTCTAAATTACGCAAAAATGAACATAACATTGACATTTCATTTTAACATATATTTACCAAAATTACATAAAAATATCTTGAAATACTAAAGAGCAACTTTATTCAATAAAATCGACATTGGCTTCAGCCACGACCTCCAGACGACTTCGGAATCTCCTGCAGCTCTTCTGGATGGTCTCCTTGTGAATGCTACCATAATCCTTGCCTTCAGTTCATCTTTGGTGTTACAAAGAATTTTGTTGGTCTCTTTCTCAACTGCGCCCCACACAAAACAATCAAAGGGTTTGCAGTCTGGGGAGTTAGGTGGCCAGATGTTAGGAGCGCTATGGTTTCAGAAATTGTTTGACAGTCATGACTGGGTTCTCCTGCTTGTGTGGCATGGTGCAGAGTCTTGTTGCCAGACATAGAGTCTTCCAGCAGCCACCCTCATGACCCAAGGCAACACTACCTCCTCCAGACATTTGCTATAGGCTTCGTGTTGAGATTGAGGCCGTGCGGGAAGATGAATGGAGGCACAACGTCGCCATCACTAGTTTTCACTCCAAACACCATGATGTTGACACCATGATGTTGACTTGATTTTTATCACTTCCGGTACATGTTTTTGAGGACATGGCAAGCCAACGGTTGTTCTGTGTGTTTACCAACTGTTCGTACTGGAGCTTCGAGCTTCCGGCGCGAATGCCAAGCCGTACAGCATGTCGTTGCCAAATTTCTGGCAGAGTGAATTGCGTCATGTTCTGTTTTTCTCACAGACGCTTCTTGACTGACCCTACTATACTGTGTAGCCAACAAAATCAAAAACAAACAATGCGCATACATACATACATACATACATATATATAT
>NC_069005.1:24211210-24212715 GCF_001194135.2 Octopus bimaculoides | reverse complement strand
ATATATATATATATATATATATATATATATACATATATACATACATATATACATATATATATATAGACACACACACACACATATATACGTGTGTGTGTAGATATGCATGTGCAAATATATATATGCGTGCGTGTTCGTGTGATATGTGGATGTGTGTGTATACACACACCTCGATTTCTTTGGTATAACCATGGGCTCATCTGACTCAGCCCAGGTTACTGACCTAGTTGGCCTATTCCTTATTTCCCAAATTAACCAATACTTCCCCAACCTCTCCGGAGGGTTCTACTGGGATGATGCACTCCTTACAGCAATTATATTTTCTCGAACCTCCGTGGAACGCACCGAGAAAGCCCTACATAAACTTTTTTAAACTATAACCAGCGTATCTCATTTGAAAATGACACTAAGGTAGTCAATTTCTTAGACGTTACTCTGGACTTACTTGCAAATTTATATCAGCCTTTTTCCTAAACCCAATCATGGCACAGAATGTGACAAGGGTGGCCCTTTGCAAAGCACGTACAACTGATTTTTGCAAACTAAGTTGACTGTAGCAATGTGGAATAAAGTGCCTTGCTTGTTTTATAAGTAATTTGTTTATATAATTATAGAAATTAAAGCAAATTGTTTAAAATAATCATTAGACTTGAAGATATGATATATTTCCGTTTCTCTCCTAAAATTCTATCGATGTACCTGATGTCGACTAATATGTTTTTGATTGAATTGTCTTTCAAATAAAATGCCTTCAGCAAATGTGTCATGCAAATAGTGAGAAGCATAAAAGACAAGACATTGCCGTGTTCCAAAATTTCATTATTAAGTTCTATAGCAGTTTCAACAGTTAACATACAGACATTAATAACATTATATTATATATACAAATACGTAATTAATTAAAATTAATGAGTAAAGGTAGCCGTTTCTGAAAGAATATACTTAATGAAAAAATAAACTTAATGAAAAAATATACTTAATGAAACAGTTTAGTTATCTCGTTCAAATTAATTATTTAATGTATTTTTTAGTATTAATTATGCAGTAGTTATATGGTTGATAATGTTTGTATTTAAGTGTGAAAACTGCTGTATAAATTAATAATGAGATTCTGAAATATCATTGAGATTTTTGCTTTTAGTCTTCTAAATATATTACTCTGAATATTTGTGGTAGCTAATTCATTTCTATGTAAACTCATTTCTATTGTAGTCCTCACATTGGAAAAATAATATACTAAGGTTTAACAACATGTTACAAATTGTGTTCTTAAAATCAATGGAAATATTCTTATAGTGCTCAAATATTAATTCAATATACATACAGGAGCGGCTGTGTGGTAAATAGCTTGCTTACCAACCACATGGTTCCGGATTCAGTCCCACTGTGTGACACCTTGGGCAAGTGTCTTCTACTATAGCCTCGGGTCGACCAAAGCCTTGTGAGTGGATTTGGTAGACGGAAACTGAAAGAAGCCCGTCGTATGTGTGTGTGTGTGTGTGTGT
>NC_069005.1:24206230-24207346 GCF_001194135.2 Octopus bimaculoides | reverse complement strand
TCTCGGGGATATTCAGCGTGACACAGTGTGACAAGGCTGACCCTTTGAATTACAGGCACAACACAAACAGGAAGTAAGAGTGAGAGAAAGTTGTGGTGAAAGAGTACAGCAGGGTTCGCCACCATCCCCTGCCGGAGCCTCGTGGAGCTCTAGGCGTTTTCGCTCAATAAACACTCACAACGCCCGGTCTGGGAATCGAAACCGCGATCCTATGACCGCGAGTCCGCTGCCCTAACCACTGGGCCATTGCGCCTCCACACGACGCAGTGTAGGTAGGAAATATTGCGCGCCTGCAACGAGTGTTGGACGCAATATACAGGGAGCTGAGGACAATAACACGCAGTTTAATGCTGGAAATTTTTCAAACCCTGCGCTACCAGCGCACACGGCTGAATGAAATGCAGACAGGATAACACTGACACGGCAGGGATTGCAATCCTTGAATTAAAATCAATGAGCAATCTTGGTATTGACATGAGTAATTATGAGTCTTTCCAGGTGCATTTTACTAAGTTGGCAACAGAATGCAGACAGCTGGCCGGATATATCCTTAGAACTTTCAGAACGAGAGAACAGGAAACCATGATGGTCCTTTGACAGACATGTCTTCAGCCCCTTTTGAAAACTGCTCCCAACTCTGGTCACTACACAGTATAAAATTAACGGCGAAACTCAAAGCAATCCAGCGAAGCTGCACAAAGAAAATCGTGTCAGTGGTGTAACGTGTCAACTACTGGGAAAGACTAATAAAGTTAAGCCTCTACTCCCTAGAACGAAGGCGGGAAACATATGCAGTTACACAAACAGCAGAACGGAGCGCTACTGCATAGTACCAAAGTTCCCAACACTGCCATCAAGATACAGGATCAGATACTGCAACAGTTTGGGTTTCAATGATGCACACCTCTTCAATATCTTTCCCAAAAATGTCTGAGAGACCTGCTTGGTGTGGATATAGGCGTCTTCAAAACGAAATTGGATTTCCTTCTATCTAAGCATCAAAGTAACATCAAATTCCCTAATCCACCAAATGCCACACACACACATACACACACACACACACACACACACACACATATATATATATATATATATATATATATATATATATATATA
>NC_069005.1:24193024-24205150 GCF_001194135.2 Octopus bimaculoides | reverse complement strand
TCTAAGGACGCAACTGGAATAAATTAGCTTCCAATACGAAATAAAAATTGATCGAAGAATTAATTCACCTAGATGTCACCCTATGGCGCTCACCTTGTGAGTATAAAAATGTTGCATCTAGAGTTAGTAAAGACAGCATAGGGCTCACAAGGTCTTGTTTGGGGCGTTCTCGTTTCAAAATTAAATATTGGTGCACATTGTCTTTTTTTTTTTACATGATTTAATTACAAGAGAAGAGCAACTTTCTTTTCATTTTTTTTCTTTTTTTTTTTCTTGACCTGAGAGACTGATGGAATGAAATCATTTTCAGACCATAATTTTGGTCTGAACGCTTACAGAAATCTGGGCCCTGATGAAGACACTCAAGACCCAATTGATGGTATTGAATCAGGCGACAGACTATGTATATTATTAAAAAAACAAGAATGGTCTCCCTAAGACTTCTACACAATTCCACCGTTTATCAAACTCAACAACAAGGCTTTAATGATTTGAGGTTAGCTTAATCTCAAGTCGTTAAATCTGTCTAAACTATGAAAAAATAAGTTACATGATTGCAGCAATAACATTGCAGCAGTCGCTACACTATTAACGCTGTGGCCTCTATACAGAAAAACCTCTACGAAGAGAATTAAAAAATACTGCCTACTAATAGAGAATTAGCTTTATCCAGCTAAGCCTACAAGTGGGGGAGGGTCCAGTTGTTACATCTGCCTGGGCCTTAGAGAATCAAGGAGGAGACAATTTCTGACGAGCCTTTTTTGAAAAGAAACCCGCTGCCCTCTTGAATTTGAAAGGAAGAATTCTTTCAAATTCAAGAGGGTTGTGCAAAAGCTGTCTCGTTCCACCCTACAAAATTCATGTTAGAAGCATTGTCATTGAGATATGAGGAAAGGGAAAATATGAAATATATTTAAAACATTTTGGAATTAGTGAGGTGAATTGAGTTACAATCTTAAATCGAAATTAAGTCATAGCTTGAATTGACAACAAAATATCTCTCTCTCTACTATTTCCGATTCTCCTGGGGTTCTTAGTGTTTATCAGCTGCAAAACTAGGATCAGACACTCAGAGAATGGTGAAAGACCCGTTTTAGTAAAACGTTTAAGAGTCAACTTCTAGAAAACTAAAAATGATGGCGTGTGACTTTCTTAAAAACAACTTTTTTTATAATTTAAGTGAGATGACTGACAAAGAAGAGTTTATGGCGTGAAGCAAATCAGTTTGTAAATAAAACTGTTGATCGAATATTACTTTGTTATGTTGATTTCTCTTCTTTTTGATTTATTTTTTTCTTTCTTTTTAGAAAAACGAAAACGGAGCAGTCTGGCACTAAAAGCTCTTAGTGAATTTGCATCGTTAGCAATGGTTAGCACCGTCGGAAGCTTACCAAATTTGGCATCAAAGTCTGAGTTTTCGTCCGATTCTTCTTCTTCCGATGATGACGATGATTCAAGTGACCAACACAAAGGAATCGATCGAAGTGTTTCCACTGACAGTGCCTTCTCCCAGACTGACAGTCTTTTCTCAACAGTTTCTTATCAATCCGACACACCAAATAACAATATCAGGAACAACTTAACCTACTCTCACCAAACTCTGGGAGATTCCTCTTCTTTACCAACTTACGAAGATGCTATGACATCGGTTTATAAATCAGATGATATCCAGTCAAAGGTTTGTTCCCATTTCACTGTTGAAATAACTGTTAATTAGTAGTTAACTGTAAAATGTTGAGATCTGTTCTTTAAATAAAACATGTTTGGATTTGTTAGCTTTTTCAGAAACACAAATATAAACAACTTCTTTATGTTTTAATACAGATAGAAAGCTAAACAACAACAACAAATTCTTATGCTAAATCAAAATTAAGACCATTTTAGTATACTGTACTTTCCGGCAAACAAGTCAAAATTTTCAAAGTTTGTAGTAAAAAAAAAAACCGTAGGTTGGCTAAAACACCAAGACGACTTTGAAGAACGAAAATTTCCATATGAAATGCAGCAGGATTTGTGAAGATAGCGATAATATTTGAATGTTTACACTACATGCTTACACTATATACTACATCAACGTGTGTGCCGGAAAATACGGTAAATTATGACTTGTTTTGTATTCTTGAGAATCCTATTGCAATCAACAAATATTCCGAAATTAAAACAAACCAAATACTTTGTATGACTAAGAAATCTTGGCAAGTTTTCTTTTCAAACGGAACACTTTTCATACCTGTAAAACTGTGGTGACTCTCTCTCTCTCGATGTTCCCTACTCATAGACAGGTAGAACATACAGTAGAGTAGTGATAATTTATCTACTTACGTTTTTTAAACGTCCTGGGAATCTGAAAATTATACGTTTTGTCTCAATAAATATATCTTTTTTCTTTCTTCATTACAGAATCAACATACCAAATTATAGACATGGCGTATGTCAAGTCATTTCTTCATTTCTTCTCTTGTTTTTAAAAAAAAAAGCACGAGAAATCCTGGACTTTAAAAGCTGTGAAGTTTAGATAAATGACGAAATACAAAGCGGTGGTGTTCAGTTTTTTTATTAACGCGTTACATTTTTTTAGTATCCTGAAATGTTTAATTAAATTTGCAATTTCTAAATTACTATGTCTGTCAGAGAATCTAACACAAACTTTATTTTAAAGAATGTTTATAAAATTGTTGACAAAACTATTGGCTCATTTTTTTTATTTTTTACAATTCGGATTATTTACGAGGGTATGCTGAAAGGTTCGCGGCTTTAAGGGTATTGCGAAAGGCCTGGTCGGAGGCCCGAGTCCTTTTAAATGGCTTAGAAAAATTGAAGGACCGCTGCAACAAGTGTGTGAATCTGAGAGGGGAATAAGTTGAATAAAATCATAATTAACTGATTCTCCTGTATTTTCTTTTACCCAAAGCTAGGAACTTTTCAGCACTCCCTCGTATTTTATCGGCGAGTTAGTGAAGGAAGGGTAGCACTCTAAATGTTTTCAGGACCGTTCCAGTCTAATGTGAAGAAGAATGCACTTCTTAAATCGAAGACCCAGGCTGAAGTACATACAACAAAGTACATTCCTTTAAAGGTTGCTAACAGCCAAATAGAGTATAAAACCAAGTAGCTGATTAAGTGTACCATCCAAGAATAGGAAAGATGCCTCCAACGGACATCCACGAATTTCTTGTCAACCAAATATCGCTCACAACGTTTTGGTTAACCTGGTACTATGGATAGAAGATACTTGCTCAAGATGCTCAAGGTGAGATAGAATCTGAAACTTCGGATTTGAGAAGCTAATTACACAACCATTCTTTATTCATTATGTTCTGAGTTCAAGTCCCGCTGAAGTCAACTTTGCTTTTCATTCTTTCGGGATCGGTGCATTTGACTTACCATGTACCCTAAAATTGCTGACCTTAAGTTAAAATTTGAAACCACTTGTTCCTGTCATTGAACTGTGGTCCTTTTGGAGCACCTTTTCGGGAGGTTTAGTCGAACAAATCGACCCCAGGACCCAGGACATATTATATATATTTTTTTAAGTTTGGTACTTATTCTATCTGTGTCTTTTGCTGAGCCGCTAAGTTATCTGGGTGCAAACAAACCGACACCGGTTGTCAAACGGTGTGAGGAGCAAACACAAACACACACATATGTACGACGGGGCTTCAACACAGTTTTCATCTATCACACTTGCTCGCAAGAAAATATAGTAGAAGATACTGTGCAGTGGAACTGAACCTGAAACCACGCGGTCGCAAAGCGAGCTTCTTAACAGCACGGCCATGCCTGCACTTATAAAAGATGCGATGCATCTGCAGAGAGCGTTAACATTCTTGAGATTTCCAACGGAGTCCTTTATTAATCCATATGGGAATCTGCTCATTTCGTTGTCTACACAAGAGATATTCTTTTTTACTCTAGGCACAAGGCCCGAAATTTGGGGGGAGGAAGCCAGTCGATTAGATCTACCCCAGTATGCAACTGATACTTAATTTATCGACCCCGAAAGGATGAAAGGCAGAGTCAACCTTGGCGGAATTTGAACTCAGAACGTAAAGACAGACGAAATACCACTAAGCATTTCGTCCAGCGTGCTAACGATTCTGCCAACTCGACGCCTTCAACACAAGAGAGATTGTCTTGTCAGTTTTCTCCTGATTGCAGTGCCATTTACACGTTCCTTTTAAATCGGACAATGAGATAGCAAATATAAGCGTTGATTAAAAGTTATGTTTGGTCATTTATTTAACGGGTTTGAATTCAGTCTGTGGGTCAATAAGTCTACATTCTTTATGGTTCAGATGGAATCAACAACTAGCGTCACAATCAACAGAATAGTTATTCTATGAACAATGGAATGAGAATAATCTATTCTTATGAGTTTATCTCAGGGTTCACAACAAAATTCCGAGGAGGTTACCAAATACGATAAGGGTCTGATGAAGGCTTGAACACAGAACGATTGAAATGATGTTTCTATAACAACTAAGATGAGGACATTAGTTCGAATGTATATGTGTATAATAATCCTTTCTATTATAAGCAGAAGGCCTGAAATTTGCGGGTAGGGCGATTAGACGATTATATCGACCCCAGCGCTCAACTGATACTTATTTTATCGACCCCGAAAGGATAAAAGGCAAAGTCGACCCCGGTAGAGTTTGAACTCAGAGCATTAGAGACGGAGGAAATTTCCGCTAAGCATTTTGCCCAGCGTATATAATTTCTCATCTCAGAAATTTAAACAAATGAAACCTGAAACACATACCGCATTTGGTAGGATTTGTAGACGTGGACGTGTGGTTTTCGATTATGAAAAACTGCGATGTTTATATACTTCTTCAATGATACTCAAGAGGATAACGGAGTGTAAATGCCTGGAATGATATATCAGATTTCTGAGTCAATAAACCGAGAAGTATTTATCTCTGCATTATTTCGCCCGACATCAACAACAGCCCAATTTCCCAACTACTTCTAACAAATCCAATTTGATCTTCAGCATCACTCTTTAAGATTCCACTTACCTTTCTTCTTTTTGACGTCCCTTACACACATATTCACTCACATTCACAAACACACACATACACAAACACACACATATACAAACACATGCATACGCGCACGTAAGTATACACACACACGCACATGCACATTAATTCTATTGATTAGAAAGTAAACCGTTTCGGTTGACTGCACCAAAAGAGAAGAAAGATGGACTTTAGAGTAAAATAACGGCAACAAATCAAGTAATATCAAGTAACATGGAGACAAACAGCAAACATAGAATTAATGGCGAAGAGGAAGAGAATCTTGATGGGCTCATGGAAATTGATAAGATCACAGATTGTGAAAAGGCTTTTGAAAAAAAAATAATCGAAGATATTAACTATCAAATTGATTAGTAATAAACTGAAGTGAAATATAACCTGTACGTGCGTTTTTATTGGCAATATGACCCCTCACCAAAGTACAACAATATCGGTTTCAACAAACGATTTCACATGAAGAATATCGCTAAAATAAATACAAAAAAAAACGTAAAACATGCGGCCAGTAATCCACCAACAGTTTTTCTATTGGCAAGAATCTCAAGAACTTTTCACTAATAATTATGGTAATGTTGTTTAGATAAAAGCTCCGATCAATTGCGGTTCTCTAAATCAGAACCCTTTAGCATCATGTTAATTGACTCTTCTTTGGCTCTCAATGCAGATTTGTTCGTTTTTAAAGAGAGAAAAAAATGTTTACTGCCAATTCTTGCAATTTAAATATTCAATTGTTGCAGCTAAGTTCACAACGAAGTCCATCATTATGTACAAGGTCGTTTAGCTAACCGAAATTACTGGATGATATCTTTTTTTCTTTATCTGTCAGATAATTTCTTTTAACAAGATGCCAACTTTTATTTCGCATCAGGCCCACCTATTTTTACCTATTTGCACTTCACATGTATTTTTTACGTTTCTTTGGACAACTGTTCCGTCCATTTTCTTTTTCTTCGTCTCTAAATAAGTTAATGAATTTCTAATTTACATTAAACCAAAGCCAACCTTCTCTCTCTCTCTCTCCCACTCACTCACTCACTCTATCTATCTATCTATCTATCTATCTATCTCTCTATCTCTCTCTCTCTATATATATATATATAGATATATATATATATATATATATATATACACCTTTCTATCTATAACACTCCTCTCTATCTCTCTCTTTCCCACACACACACACATTCAATATTCCACAAATGGCCTTCATTATCAGACAAACATATTTCCTCTTTTATCACATAAACATGCTCACTATATGTATGTTTGGATATGTGTGTATATGCGTGGGGGGAGGGGCGTGTGAGCATGTGTACGTGTTCGTATATGCCTGAGTACATGGTGTTTTGTTTTCTTCATATTTAGAATTAGAAGACAAAAGAACATTATTCTACTCTCGACTATGGGTAACATCATCATCATCATCATCAACAACAACAACAACTACAGCTTCTTTTTCTGCCTCACATTTTATTTCCTGAATGAGAGTGAGATGAAAACATTAAAGCAGCCCTCTATAAACCAAAACAAAACACCTAGTTTCCTATTTTCCACTGACTCAACTATCACCGTTGTCATTTGATGTTCTTGGCACTCCGTCGCTTACGACGACGAGGGTTCCGATCAACGGAACAACCTGCTCGTGAAATTAACGTGCAAGTGGCTGAGCACTCCACAGACACGTGTACCCTTAGCGTAGTTCTCGGGGAGATTCAGCATGACACAGAGTATGACAAGGCTGGCCCTTTGAAATACAGGCACAACAGAAACGGGAAGTAAGAGTGAGAGAAAGTTGTAGTGGACGAGTACAGCAGGGTTCGCCACAATCCCCTGCCGGAGCTTCGTGGAGCTTTTAGGTGTTTTCGCTCAATAAACACTCACAACGCCCGGTCTGGGAATCGAAACCGCGATCCTATGACCGCGAGTCCGCTGTCCTAACCACTGGGCCATAGCGCCTCCACGTTGTCATTTGATATTCAATAACAAAAGAACTTCCGCGTGGTCGCTCGACCCACCAAAAACAACAGTCAAATCCCTTTCAAATCACATCCTACCGTCTTTAAGAAACAAGAAATATTGAACATTTTAGCCTTGAACATATTTTTTTTTAAAGGCGCAGAGGTGGCTGTGTGGAAGAAACTTGCTTCCCAACCACATGGTTCCGGGTTCAGGCCCACTGCGTTGCACCTTGAGCAAGTGTCTTCTACTTATAGCCTCGGGCTGACCAAAGCTTTGTGAGTGGATTTGGTAGACGGAAAGTGACAGAAACCCGTCGTGTATATGTGTGTATGTATGTATGTATGTATGTATGTATGTATGTATGTGTGACTTTGTGTCTGTTTGTCTCCCCCACCATTGCTTGACAACCAATGCTAGTGAGTTTGTGCCCCCGTAAATTAGCGGCTCGTCAAAATAGACCGATAGGCTTACAAAGAATAAGTCCTGGAGGCAATTTCTTCGACCAAAACCCTTTAAGACGGTGCTCCCGCATGGCCACAATCAAATGAGTGAAACAAGTAAAAAAATAAAAGGATAAAGATGTTTATAATTGGAACGGTTCATCATCAGAGTTGCCTTGAGTAACAATTTCAGTTGGAATAATGAATGAAAACGTGGTAAACTCAAGATGGACCGAAGTGTCTAACTGGTTTCTGCTACTTATTTATTTATGCCACTAACAGCCTTGAGAAAGAATGCGCACCATAACTTCAACATAGTCTACACTTTCAACATCTGGTGAAGATCTCTGCACTTGGTGATGAAAAGAAACGGGCAGCGAAGGAACTCGAATCAAAGTACAGGGGAAGTAAATCTGTTCATTAACTTACAGTTATCTCCCTTGTCAATTGAGTGTCTACCTTAACTGGGCGACACAGTTTCTCGAATTTAAAATTTTTCAGAAGTAGATACTTTAAACTTTGAAGTGGTTCTCAAAGTTGACCTCATAATTTTTGAGGTGTGTTATAAGGTCGCGTTCCGTGTGGAGCTTGTGCTCAGTGTGCACGTCTAGACGTAACCTTATTTACTTTTGACAGGTTGGTTGATGACATAGTTGGAAGTGAAATCCTTATTTCCCGTCCTCTTCGAAAAGGTCGTGCCCTTTTTTGTATATAGTTTCCTACTACGTGGTTGGTTGAAGCTGGATTTTCTGCAGTAAATGCCGTCCTCACAGATAAAAGAAATGTACTACAAATTGAGAAGAGAGGGGATTTACGACTTAAGCTGAACCGAGATATGAAGGTGGATCTTGGAAAAAATGATTGGAAGACACCATTGAACATAATTCTTATTTTCCAATATATTTCATTGATAATTATTTCGCTGTATTTTTAATTTTTGGGGTGTAAACAAGTAAAACAAATATCCTATTCTAGCATTTTGGGGTATTGTCAATAAATATCAAGTGAATGCATTAAGGCAGTGGATCTTAACCTGTGCTCAGTCGAACTCCAGACGTTCGGCTAGCCAAATCTAGGGATTCGGCAGAAGGCCTCTGCATAAATCTATGCATTCATTTTGGTATAAGTTGTGGAGGTGCAATGGCCCAGTGGTTAGGGCAGCGGACTCGCGGTCATAGGATCGCGGTTTCGATTCCCAGACCGGGCGTTGTGAGTGTTTATTGAGCGAAAACACCTAAAGCTCCACGAGGCTCCGGCAGGGGATGGTGGACAACCCTGCTGTACTCTTTCAACACACCTTTCTCTCACTCTTACTTCCTGTTTGTGTTGTGCCTGTAATTCAAAGGGTCAGCCTTGTCACACTGTGTCACGCTGAATATCCCCGAGAACTACGTTAAGGGTACACGTGTCTGTGGAGTGCTCAGCCACTTTCACGTTAATTTCACGAGCAGGCTGTTCCGTTGATCGGATCAACTGGAACCCTCGACGTTGTAAGCGACGGAGTGCCAACAACAACTACCTTACAAGATAACTGTTAATTCTTTAGTTTATTTTTAAACCTTAACCTATTAAATCCCCTAATATTTAGTTCTTACTCTTATTCCTAAATAATTTAACATTCAACTGGTTTCTCCATTCACGACTACATACACACTCATATCTCCATAGCTAAAAATTTATCTACAGCCAGTGACCTTAGCCATAAAACGGACAAACATTTACTACTAGATTTCCTCTCCAACCCCAACAAACTAGTAGAATAGCACTGGCACCTACTACTCTCTTTGAATCCCTTTCATTTTACTTTATTTTGTATTTTTATGCTATCTTCCGTTACAACCTCCTCTTTTTTACCCTTATATATTTATTTATCTCCTTGCTTATTTTTGTACATTATATTTTTATATACCTTATTTTATCCTTCATACCAATCCTTACTTTCCTCCTCAACTTTCTGTACTTCCTGCTTCCCTACCAATACCTTTCTCTTTCTATTTATTTTTCTTTCTCTTTATCCCTTAATAGCCACCTCCGCTACCATTTTCTTACGAAACTTCGATACGTACTCGTTTATCTCTGGATATTTATACTATTAAGGTAATAACCATACATGGATTTACACAGGATTGCACCTAAGGACTTATGGACTAACATCTACACTATCGGAAAGTTGAATTGTGAACTTTATGCTTCTTTTTCTTTATTCCTTTTCTCCTGTCTTTGATATCATCGTTTCATTAATCTATATCCTTCACATTTTCCCTATTTGTCTCCGATAACAGAATATCCCGTACTTTGTGTCTTCAACATATGATCTCTGCCTCTTGATGTCTGTTATTCTCCATCTGATCTGTTCCCTTGACAATGACATGCCACCACTTTAGTAAATATTGTAAATCAACCTCAGATCATACCATCATAAAAAGGGATTCACTGGACTCTGTAGACATAAGTGTACAAAAAGACAGGATCATCACAGACCGAATGTCTTAGATTATAGATCAGATAGACTAAGACTAACCTGAGCTAAACAGCAACAGCTAGTTATCATAAAGTTGTATATATAAGTATTTATTTCAGGATGGTCACTTTTGGGGGGGGAGGGGGGAAATAAACACACACACTGTATATTTATTCTTGTTAATTACTGTTCTTATTTTAACTCATGTCCATTGTCCAGACATCTTTTGTCACACATCTGTGATCTCTTTAGCAACACTTTCTGTCTTCATGTGTGCTCCTGCTCCATTTAGTCCATTTGCTGAAGAGGTCACAGATGTGTGACGAAAGACTTCCAGACAATGGACATGAGTTAGAATAAGAACAGTAATAAACGAGTCAAGAATGGATATATACTGTGAATGTGTTTATTTGGCATAAAAAAAAAAAATGACCATCCCAAAATACAACAATATCTGTTTCAACACACAGTTTCGCATCAGGAATCTTGCAACGGAAATTCATAAAAGTATATACAAAGCAATACAATAATTCAGGTGAACCAAAGCTAAAACTCAGGTATGAAAATAATAAAATACACATTAAAGGTATTGTTATTGTAATTTTAATATCATCAAACATTCAAAAATATCATATTCAAAATTGTAATCAAACATTTTCAATGATTCTGTACAAAAAGGACAATTTTCAGAAAATATTCATGCCACCGAAGGTCTTCTGTTAACTCTGGGTGGAACGCTGTGCCTATTATATTCTTCTGCTTCACTGCTACAATTGTGTCAGATTTTTCTTTTGATGAATGTGGAAGAACAGCAAGGGTAGAGACTTCAGGGCTGTTTACTTTGACAACTGCAGGAGCACGGATAAAGACACCTTCAAAATAACTAGGTGTATTTTCTTTGAGAAGACTTTTATCCACAATTTTCACCTTCCCTTGGAAACTGTTCACTTGACGGCCAAAATAGTTACGAGAAACCACAATATCAAGTCCACCAATCTGAAAATATATAAACGAATTGTTGCTATTATTATTATTATTATTATTGTTCAGTAGTTTTATTTTTATAACGTGCTTTCACTTCACTACCAAGCGCAGCTCTCTGTGCCTTGGGTATGTGCTGTGGTTTGCTGTGGTGCTCTTATGGTTACTGTATTGAAAGTGTTTTGCGTAGGATGTGTGCAGTGCCCAGTAGTGCAATTTTCTGTATGTTATATATATTTGTAAGTCCTGGTGTTTTTGTTATGTATTTGTCTGAATATTTTTTTATTATACCTAAGACACCTACTATGATAGGAATTGTTTCTGTTTTTAGATTCCACATTCGAGTTACCTCTATTTCCAGGTCTTTGTACCATAACCCATTGGGTCACAACCACTCCAAGTTGAAATGTCAATGCACAACGGGAAAGAAAAAGATACTATTTTGAACTTCATGCAATACAATTTTTAACTAACACAGTTCTCCTGCCTTTGGTGTGACAACATAAATATGATCAAAACTTTCTTCTTTGAAAACACTCAAATGGCCTTCAACTGTTTTACCTCACATTTTCCTTTGCCATTCTTTGTTACTTCTGTTCCAAGTGAAAAACATGGGTACTTCAGCATAGTACTGCATCAGGGCATTTACCATTATCCTTACTGTTATTATTATTATTATTATTATTATTATTATTATTATTATTATTATTATTATTATTGAGTGAGAGAGCAGCACATGCCATCAAAGTGACAATGGGGTACAAATGTACGAAGCCCAATATACCCTGACTACCCGTCTGATAAGGGTACACCAGGCACATGCATCACAACCATATGATGCACAACATAGTGATCCCATATCAAGATAAACAGTGCACCACCTTGCAGGTGGAGCCAAGTTAGAATTATCTTCTGGTCAAGTAGCCCATCCCACTCAAAAGGTTCCTGAATAAGGGTTGTTTAATGATGATGAATGAAACACTCATGTTTCCAGAGATGAATTATTCAAACTCCAAAGAATTCCTTTCAACACATGGCTGTGATACTCCCCCACTACTTCTGCTAGTAATCAGAGATGAACATATTGCCAACCACCAAGAGACATGCTCAACTGATTTAAGGTCAAACAACTGACAAGCAAATCTGTGGTATTGAGCAGAATATTTGTTGCAACCCATTTTTCACACCAAGACAAGACATTCTTCTTCCTCTTCTTTTTTTTTTTTGTTTATTATTATTC
>NC_069005.1:24188605-24192821 GCF_001194135.2 Octopus bimaculoides | reverse complement strand
TTATTTATCTATTTATTCATTATATCTTTCTCCGTTTTCTTCCTCTGTTTAGACGAACTTTCCTTCCCTTTTCGGACAAAACCTTCTGTAACCTTCGTCCTGTCTTTGTCCTTATATGTTCTTAATTGATATTAGCCCTTGTGGCCAATTAAACGAATTAATTATTATTATTATTATTATTATTATTATTATTATTAAAACAATGAGTTGGCAGAGTTGTTAGTGTACTAGGAAAAATACATAGCACGATTTTGCCCGCCTTTATGTTCTGAGTTCAAATTCCATCAAGGTCAACTTTGCTTTTCATCCTTTTGAGGTCAAGAAAGTAAACATCAGTTGATGTAATTAGCTTACCCACTCCCCTGAAATTGCTGGCCTTGTGCCAAAATTTGAAACCATTTTTATTTTTATTATTAAGGGTAGTGAGCTGACAGAATGGTTAGCACACCAAACAAAGTGCTTAACTGTGTTTTGTCCATCTTTAGGTTCTGAGTTCAAAATCCACTAAAGCTGTCTTTGCCTTTTATCCTTTCAGGGTCAATAAAATAAGTACCAATCATTGATGTAATCGACTAGCCCCCTCCCACAAATTTTCAGGCTTTGTGCCTTTAGTAGAAAGGATTATTATCATTATTATCATTATTATTATTATTATTATTTCATTTACGCACAACAGATTAGACTGTGAGAAAAATTCCCAACATCAGGCTACAACAAGTAACCTTAGATGCCAAGAACCTTCCTAAGTATCCTAGCTGTCCCTAATAATACTGTTTACTGGAGCTGAACTAAACTAGGTCTTATGCCTATTTCCTCTATCCACCAGTTCAAACCTTTAGGAATAGTTCCTAATGCACCTATAACTACAGGGATACATTTTACCCGCAATTTTCACAGCCTCTGTAACTCAATGGCTAAGTTCTGGTTCTTTGCTATTTTCTCTATACCTCTCGTATTAACTTTGTTCCTCATTCGGAACTGTTAAGTCAATTACTTGGCACTTTCTATCCTCTTTGCTTACTACTACTAAATTTAGTAGTAGTAGCTTCTATTACTCTGTCCGTCCGAATGTTAAAGTTCCACAATATCTTATATTTCTTACTTTCTAGGTTCAAGTTCATACCACTTATCAGTATGTTCAAATCTTAGCTTTCTACATAATTCCCAGTGGATTATTGTCTCTATTATTATCATTATAATTTCACATACGCACAACAGATTAAACTGTTGAAAAAGAAAATTTCCTAACATCGGGCTACAACAAGTATAATTATTATTAGTATTATTATACGTTTGGCTTTTGCTTTGTATTTGGACAAGTTGACTCCAAGCCTCGCCCAGAGACCTCAAGAGACAACAAGTTAAAAGTTCAAGTCTGTATTATGGCTACGGTACCATATATTTGGTTTTGCACAGACTATTTTTCTAAAGAGTGTCTGTCAAAACATAAGAAAATTAAAAGTTTGTTTTAAAAGTAATTTGATAATAAGATGATAATGTGATCTTAACATGACAGTAAAAGATGTTTGCTATAATGTACATTTAAAAGTACTTTTGACAATGTTCACAGATTAAAATGCTTTTGGAATTACACAGCATAGATGCACTCATGGCTGTGTGGTTAAGAAGCTTGCTTAGGAATTTTTATATCCTGCTACAGGTTGGTATAGATAAATTAATACTGCGGAGGTTTAATCAATGTGTTCACGCAACGTACTTCGCAAGACTACCAAAACGCTCTCCCTGACTATTCCGAACTATAACAATTTGTAAGAGTCCGGCTAGTCCATTCTCCAATCTGCCAGGGGTGCCACAACATCTCCCCCTTTGAGATTGACTTCTGTTGGAAGTTAATGTTATTATTTTTATTTCTTTATCTTTCTTTCATCACAGAAACCGTGTGGTTAGAGGTTCAGTCCCACTATATGAATGTTGTCAAATTATGTTCTATATCATAGCCAGAGATTAAACAAGACCTTTTAAGTGAAAATAGAAGATAGAAACTGGAGAAACCTGTCATGAGTGTTGAGCATATGACAGCTGAAAGGAAAATCTGATTCCACCTTTTCTTTGCAACCCTCCAAACTGTAGAGGAACCAAAACTAAATCCTCTAAGATATTTAGTTCAATAAATAAATTTCTTCAACTCCATTACTATACATTCTGATTTATACAACAAGAAATCAAACATCAACAGCTTACCAAAGACTGTCCGCCAATTTTCTGTTTCTCTGACTGATTTGCTAACATGATCAGGCCAGCGCAAGTTCCCCACACAATGTGTTTTTCATCTTTGATCCAGTCTTGTAGAGCATCAGCCATTTTGTTGCGTGTGATGAAGAGACCCATTGTAGTACTTTCACCTCCAGGAATGATCAAACCACAAAGTTTGGAAAGCAGATCTTCAACTTTGCGTACAGAATAAATTTTTAGCATAGCTTCAATTCCCATAAGTTGTGCAGCTTTTATCAGAGCAGCCTTATGTTCAGAAAAGCCACCCTGAATTTCAAGAATTCCAACATGTAATTGCTCTTCACACAGCCCGTCCATATTTGATTGATTTGCTAAATGGAATATAAAGAAGTCATCATTTATTTATTGCTGAAACGAATGTTATTATCTTCAAATTTTCATCAAAAACAATTTAGATAGATAAAAATTCTAGATATTAATAAAGAGCATGAATACAGTTCTATATTTAAGGAATTATATATTTGAGGAATTATTTACATTAGACGGATATTTGTCCTCATCTTGTTTGTTGTTAACACAACGTTTTGGCTGATATACCCTCCAGCCTTCATCAGGTGTCTTAGGGAAATTTCGAACCTGGGGTTCTCATTCCTAAGGTATTTTTCAATGTTATTATTATTATTATTATTATTATTATTATTATTATTATTATTCAGGTCACTGCCTGGAATCAAACTTGGAATCTTGGGGTTAGTAGCTGTGCTCTTAACCACTATGCCATATGCCCATGGGCAATTATGGAATGAATGATTCACCTGCAGACTTTTTTCTCTTCCCCAAGATGAAAATGTAGCTCAAAGGTCATCGCTTTAACACTATTGTCGAAATCCAGAGTGAATCACAGATGGTCCTCAACTCACAGAAAACGACTTCCAGGACAGATTCCAAAAGTGGCAGAACCACTGGGACTGCTGTATTGCTGCACAAGGTGACTATTTTGAAGAAAATGATGTTAAAACTTAGGTAAATAAGTTATTTTTTATTAAACATAACTAGTGTGGGAACCTTCGTGTCAAAATTATAACAAGATCTAGTTACACAACTTATTGGCTCGAGATAAAAGGATGAAATTATACAGATAAATAACATTGTTTGAAAGCAGAAAAAAACCCAAAATAGCATGAGATGAATAGTGTTAGGTGATTGCAAGCCAAGGTCCAACTTTAATAAATACTTGACTTATCAATGAAATTAATTTATGGTTCAGGTTAATTGAACAGAGTATAGAGTTAGAGTTTCTTCAGTCATTGTAACAAGAGAGCAAGTACTTTTAAATATACATGTTTGAGTTGCCTTGGTAAAGACAAAAGTGGGTTTCAATAGTGTCAGAACTAAAATGGGGAGTAGTTTTCAGCTTAAATACATTGGTGATGGATAGTAGATTTTTCAAATCTAGTGCTAAATTTTTTTTTTGTCTTTTTTTTTTTTGACATGACTCAGCATTTTGAAGACAGTACAAACATTCATAAATATTTGCCAGAAAAAAAGGTCATAAAATAATCTGTTCTGTTTTAAGTGATTACATCACTCAGTATTCATTCAGAGAAATCTAGCAACAGTTAGAATAGTTCAGACTTTACTGATAAAGTCTAATAACACTAAAACATGTCCTGAATTATCCTGTATTTCCTAGATCATTACATTCTGTCTTTAATTAACTTTAATTACAATATTATCTTCTTTGACTTACTTAACTAGAATTAATCATTTAGATAATGGTTGTTTTTTCTCCTTTTTTAACCCTTTTGATACCAACCCAGCTGAAACCGCCTCTGGTTCTGTAGTACAAATGTCTTGTTTCCAAAAGTTCTGAATTAAAATCTTCCACCAAACCTTAGTCACAATTCCTGTTCCTAACACTAGCTGAATGATAACTAAGTTACTTTACTAAATTCTTTGTTATATTTAATCCTTTTGATACCAACCCAGCTGAAACCGCCTCTGGTTCTGTAGTACAAATGTC
>NC_069005.1:24178639-24187103 GCF_001194135.2 Octopus bimaculoides | reverse complement strand
AGACACCATTTCGAGCGTGGCCGTTTTCGTGCGGGTGACACGTAAAAGCACCCACTACACTCTCTGAGTGGTTGGCGTTAGGAAGGGCATCCAGCTGTAGAAACTCTGCCAAATCAGACTGGAGCCTGGTGTTGCCATCCGGTTTCACCAGTCCTCAGTCAAATCGTCCAACCCATGCTAGCATGGAAAGCGGACGTTAAACGATGATGATGATGATGATGATTAGTTTTGTGAATTCATTGGAACTTCATAAGCAGTCACCATCACCATCACTTTAAAACATCCACTTTTCCATGCTTTCAGGGAGTCAACTGGAATTTACTGAGGCAAATTTTCTACAGCTGGGTGCCCTTCCTGTTGTAAACCCTCGCCTTTTTCCAAGCAAGGTAATATTTTCCCCATTGCCAAACATGATTTTGCCGAATATTGTTTCTATGATAGTGACATTCACAACTATGTGGTGTCAAGAAGACACAATCACACACACACACTCTCTCTCTCACGCTCTCTGTTTGTTTATCCCCTCACCAATACTTGCTGTTGGTGTGTTTACATCCTCATAACTTAGTGGTTTGGCGAAAACAGACTGATAGAATAAATAGCAGGCTTAACAGAAAATAAGTACTGGGTTCGTTGCATCCAACTAGAAATTCTTCAAGGCACTGCCCCAGCATGGCCGCAGTCTAATGACTGAAACAAGTAAAAGATAAAAGAAAAAATACTCTTTTCCTTGCTTGCATGGGTCAGACAGAGTTTACTGAGGCAGATTTTCTACAAACAGATGCTCTTTCCTGTTGCCAGCCTTTACCTCTTTCTAAGCTTGGTAACATTCCCCCATGGCCAGACATGTTCATATAGAATATTGGAAATGAACGATCCTGCTTGTATCACAGTGACACTCATTTACAACTATCATGTCATGTCACGACATGGAGACACAAACATGCACACACACACAAATATATGTGCCAGGCTTCTTTCAGTTTCCGTCTACCAAATTCACTCACAAGGCTTTAGTAGACTCAAGGCTATAGTAGAAGACACATTCCCAAGATGCCATGCAATAGGACTGAACACGGAACCATGTGGTTGAGAAGCAAGCTTCCTACCACACAGCCATGCCTGCGATAGCAAATTGATAAAGATACATAAGAAAGAGTTTTACAAATTCATATTTCCACTGAGAATAGTGAAATACAATGCTTTTAGACCATTCTTAATGCCATGAGCCTGGAGATAAAGCATCAACTCTTAAAAACCCATTTCAATATTCACATTTTTATTTATTTAGAACTTTTGAAACAGTTTGCCAGACTTATAAACTCATCTTGTTTTAGCCAACAGGGGAGCCATGCAACCTGTTAGAAATAATATCAGGACAATTCTGTGGGAGACGTAGTGTAATGAATTTACAATGGACTATTACTAACTCAGTTGAAATCTCAAATGATACATTCCTATCCAGTGTGTCTGTCTGTCCACCAATTCAAATATTATTGAGCTCAATCATTATCTACATCCATTTCCTCCGACATTGGGGTCTTGATATGAAACTGAATGTATTCAATCAAGATTCTCTTCTTCAGTCTTTACTGTTGTGGGTTGCTCAAACTGGAATACTAGACTCCCCGTGGCATTACTCATAGAGTTACTGGACCATACAAACTCTTTTACCTTGACAAGGAATGACCATCAGAGGTGCTCTCGTACATATGTATTGAGAAAATACTCAATGATTAATTCGAAATGGAGCCCATATTTCACATCTGACTTAGACCTATTACTTGCTTTGCACAGGCGTGACCATCTTGATTTTTCCCTATCCCTAAGTAAACAGAAATTAATTATCTGATGTGTTCTTCCTTTAGTAGGAAGGCTAGCTGGCAGAAACGTTAGCACACCTGGCGAAATGCTTAGAGGTATTTCGTCTGCCGTTACGTCCTGAGCTCAAATTCCGCCGAGGTCGACTTTGCCTTTCATCCTTTCGGGGTCAATAAATTAAGCACCAGTTACGCACTGGGGTCGATGTAATCGACTTAATCCCTTTGCTTGTCCTTGTTTGTCCCCTCTATGTTTAGCCCCTTGTGGGCAACAAAGAAATAAGGGTGCTAGAAATAGTAGCAGCTATTTTTAGCAGGTCGAGCAATCACATACAAGGCTCTCTCGTTAATTACTACGATACGGCATAAGTCAGTTTGTGTGAACCTCGATGTCCTCCTCAAGAGGTCGCAATTTATATTCATAGAGTTTACAAAAATCGCGTGTTATTGAGCTCCAGGTCGGCCCAATGTGAACCGATCGAAAATTGTTACAGCCTTGATCATCCCATCCTTCTCTCAGTCGTTCCATATCTAACACGATCCAAAGTGTCCCTTCCATTTTAAGGTGGTATGGTGCAATTTGAAGGTGAATTTGTTATTATTTCTAGCACGAGCGACAATATACAGACTCCTTCATTTGACTCAAGATGGTAATATTTTGAAGATACAGAAAGTCATGTGTTTAGAACAAAAATTGAAACTCGCAAATTATATATCGACTCCAATACCTACAAATCAATACACGCGCGTGCGTGTGTGTGTGTGTGTTTACGTGTTGTGTGTACTCTTATATATATGCTTGCATTCATGTGTAGATATATGATTGTGGGTGTATTTAAATGAACGGGTTCAATCAAGGAATCTCAACCTTATGGGGATTACGTAATGTACAGAAAATCAATCATTTTCCACCCTTCAAAATAATCCACTTCAAAAACATACACATTACACGATAATTCACTTCGAAAATATAAACAGTGTGTAAACTTGCACTCTAGCTATGTTGTTAGTTAATTATATACAATAATAAAAGATTTGATGGTAAAATAATGTCACGGCCAACTTACACGTTATTTTCGTGGACGGAGACGACAGATCGTTGTTGATAGACACGGCATTTAGACTGAATGAATGACAACGATAGTAATCCCGCAATTAAGGAATGATATATAACAAATAAAATCCTGCCATGCATCGCTTTTAAGAAAATTAATATGTTCGTATTTTTATAAAGTAAAAGAGTTTTAAAGGTGATTTTTTTCTTATGAAACATTTTCTTAAAATGTAATTATTTTTATTTTTGGCAGTAAATTCTTAGGAAACAGAATCTACACAACATTTTCAATTTTTGGTTGAAATTGCTTTTGCGATTTTATCAATGCATAAAATTCCTCACATCCGAGATATTTAACCTCCAAATCACATCGTTTACTGAAATATCAAAAACGAATTTTTTTAATTATCGAAATTTAGCGAAGGACATTGTTATAACAAGGGATATGACTCTCATTTCTTGTCTGAATTATCTTTCTTCAATACTGTCAATTTTATCCTTGCTAAATGGTCTTGCATCTTTGTGAATATCCACACAGTATAAAGGTGTGAATAATAATGGTTTCAAATTTTGGCACAAGGCCAGCAATTTCGGCTGTAGCGGATGGCGAGGTTAAGTTGATTACATCGACTCCAGGAGTCGACAAGTATTTATTTTATCAACCCCGAATAGATGAAAGCACTTAAACCCATAAGGTGTGGATAATATTATAATATTTCGTTTCTACTCCTATATGGTCAATAGTTCCAAAACGTGTTATAGCTGACGAGTTGTAGGTGTGCTGTGAAAATAAAACTATATTTTTAAAAATGCGATAAGGACAGTGAAATTCAAAATATAAAGATAACTATGCTTGATTTATTGGCCAAAGTAAGTCTTTAATATTTTTTTGCACTCTTTAATTATTCATATCTAAAGTATATAAATACCGTTTTTAAATACTTTTAACGTATGCTTATCTACTCTAAAGTCCGACAAAAGTTAAGTTGGGAAGCAACTCTGCGGGACAAGGGAGATAATTGTGTATGTGTGTGCGCGCGTATCGTGGGCACAATAATTATTTGAATCATGATGACGGTGAGTAGTCTTCGATTATTAAGTGTATTTTTATGTATTGCAGTGAAAAGAAGTTTAACTAAGGTTAACACTGTAATTATTTTATTTTATTACACTGGAATTAAATTTTGTAGGACCTCATTAGTTTTAAAAATTACTTTTTTTAACTTCGTAAATTTTGTGATATTCTTCGATTCTCGAGGCGTTACCATAAAGTTTCCCTGCGTCACTGGTTGAGTGAGATTGGACTGGTCAACGGCAGTGAGCATCTAGCTGGCGGTTCATTGGGAGCCAGCCTATGACTCAGGCCTATAGACTTCGTGCCTTATACTTATGTGACTGACTAATTAGAGCAACGTGGCTGCATCAGATTTTACAAATTTACTCCCATGACACTCAAAATGCTTCGCCAAGCTATTCACTTGGAAATCGAATTTGTAGGAAGAAGAGCAGGAGCTCACAGCGGAGCTTGGCTCAATGCGGTGCGATCACTCGTGACTGTCAGCGCATCAACGTTTCCCTGAGGTTTGGACCCCAGATTTGTGATCCTCATGAATGCCGCTGTGGAACCACTGTGGATTTTTTCAGCCTCCGCCCACTGTTGTGCCGTCATAGTGCCGGCTGCCTTTCACACCATGCCACCCCCGACAAAATCATAAAGCATGGCCTAGACGCCGCAGGCTTCCCTTTCCGAACTCGAACCAGCGAGGCTAGACCGATGGAAACGGTAAAAGGCCTGACGGTATGACAAATTTCCCGTTCCGTGACGATATATATGTAGACGAAGGTAAAGAATACGTACACCGGGTGGTGTACGTATTCTTTACCTCTGCCCGTTTATTGTACCCTTTTATTTCATTCTATTTTTATTATTTATCATCCATTCTTCCCTTGCTGGTCCTCACGTCATTCAGGCCACCCGTTGAACCACCTCTATCTTTTTTTTTTATCTGAGAATGGCGCCTTTTAGTTTCGTATATTTGAGATGTGTGTTTTTTCTTTCTCCACCCTGTGGCGATGTAGACAGATTTATTACCACATATATTTAACATCAAATAGCATTCCCTAATTTACTCTCCCAACTGAGATGCGGGAGTCATTATGCATTGTATAGTAATTGTGTGAATATTCCTAAATGTTAAATTTTATTTCATTTTTAATTTAATCCACCTGAAGAAAACTCATTTTACATGATGTAACTGAACTGTTCATCAATAAAAAAAGCATATCTGTAACCTGTCACAAACATAGTTTAACTAAACTATGCTTTGCCATTTTTGTTGCAGTGTTAAAGATAAAACAGTTAAGAATATGAAAACTGGAAAAAACCCTGATTCATTGGGAATTACCTCTGAAATGCTTAAAATATCCAGCAGAGTAGAATATAACCTAGTCAGCTAAGTGGCGTGCCATTTGACCAATGCATAGAGAAGGACAGAGAGAGCAGGAGATGCAGTAGATGACGTTGCTAGAAGTGCAGGTAAAGGAGTCAGTGATATGATAGGGTCGATGATGGGTGCCTGTGAGGAGGGTGGTGTTGGAGAGGTAAGGGCAAGTGCGCCACCGTGGGCGGAAGCAGGGGAACAAGCTGGGTTGGAAGGTTGGGTTAGGGAAGAAGCTGTGGACCAAGAGATCTCATAGGTTCTAGACTCGTTTGAAGGAGGGGAGGGGTCGGTTAGGGAAGATGTGCAAAGTGGAGAGGTTGAACTGGAGTCACTGGAAGGCTCGAAGAATGGTGCGTTACAGAGGTAGGGTGGTGGGATGGTAGGTGAGAGGAAACAAGAGATGGGTGACAGTGGAGGAGAGAGCAGATGCATGGTCCACGGAACATGCTCTGGCAAGAGCGGTATGGATAGTGGTGAGGGGATATCCATGTAGGATGAAGTGGCGAGCCATGAGTTGAGACTGAGTCTCAAAGCTATGGTCGTCACTGCAGAGCCTATGTAGATGGAGGAATTGGGAATAGGGGATGGAGAGCTTGGTGTGTTTATAGTGGATGGAGGTGGAGTGAGGAATGCTGACCGAAATGTCGAGAAAGGCAACGGAAGTGTTGGAAATAGTGCAGGAGAAGTAGAGGGCAGGATGGAAGGATTTGACAAAAGAGAGGAAGGAGTCTTGATGTTTGTGGAAGAGTGAGATTGCACCGATACAGTCATCAATATAATGACCGTATAGTTTGGGAGCGGGACCAGTGAAACTTGAGAATATTTGGGCCTCAACGTAGCCAATGAACAGGTTTGCATAGTCGGGGACCATTCTCATTCCCATGGCCACTCCCAAGAACTGCTGATAAAAATCACCCTCAAACTAGAAGCAGTTAAGTGAGAGGACATGTATGTATGTATCTATGTATGTATGTGTGCAGGATTGCAGGGAGAAGAGATGACAGGTATGGCTTTTCCTAATTGAGGTTAGCTGTAGTGGATTTCCTGCTTACAGCCATTGGAATGAGAGGTGAGCAGCAAAGAGTGTCTGTGTGCAGGATGGGACAAGCAGCTTGCTTTGGAGCAAGAGAGAGGAGTTAAGCTGGAAGCCAGGAGGAGACGAGGAGCAGTGACTTGGCCACCTCTGCTGACCCACCAACAGGAGTGTCTTACAGTTCAGGGTTGAAACACTCAATGAACATTGGATACCATCTAATGACATCACTTCCTCCTAGTTAAGGCTCCATTCATTTTGGTGAATGTAAAAAGCACCTCCTTATAGGTGTTACTAACATATATAAATATATGTATATATATATACTCTTTTACTTGTTTCAGTCATTTGACTGTGGCCATGCTGGAGCACCGCCTTTAGTCAAGCAAATCGACCCCAGGACTTATTTTTTGAAAGCCCAATACTTATTCTCTCAGTTTTTTTTGCCGAACCACTAAGTTACGGGGACGTAAATACACCAGCGTCGGTTGTCAAGCGATGTTGGGGAGAGGGGGGACACAAACACAGACACACAAACATATACACACACAAACATATACACACACATACATATATATATATATATACATATATACGACGGGCTTCTTTCAGTTTCTGTCTACCAAATCCACTCACAAGGCTTTGGTCGGCCCAAGGCTATAGTAGAAGACACTTGCCCAAGGTGCCATGCAGTGGGATTGAACCCGGAACCATGTGGTTTGTAAGCAAGCTACTTACCACACAGCCACTCCTACGTCTGTGTGCATATGTATTTTTTTACCTCCATCTTCCTTTTCTCTTGGACTTTCCTCTGTCTCCTGTTTCTGACGAAGAGCTTTGCTCAAAACATAAAACCACCTT
The DNA here is from genome assembly GCF_001194135.2 of Octopus bimaculoides. NCBI lineage: Eukaryota > Metazoa > Mollusca > Cephalopoda > Octopoda > Octopodidae > Octopus > Octopus bimaculoides. The sequence goes on along the minus strand of NC_069005.1, from coordinate 24,179,894 downwards.
TCTTTCCTTCCCTGGGTGTCTGCTAATACTTTGTATGTACCACGTCCTCGTGTTGTTGATTTTTTCTTGTGTTCTTCGTTGTTTTGGGGATTTACCATATATATATATATATATTTGGATTTACTATGTATATATATAATGTATGTATGTATGTTTGTGTATGTATACATGTATATGTATGTATGTGTGTGTGTGTCTATATATGTGTATTTATGTGGATGTGTGTGTGTGTGTGTGTGTATATATATATTTCTTTGGGTTTAAAATTATTTTAAAATCTTTTTATTTAATTTTATTTATCCTGTTTTATTCTTTTAAGACTGTAACATTTTATTTTAACTTCAATTTTTTACTTTCATCCAGTATTGGGACCATTACCCTTTTATCATAGTCTTATTATTACCCCATGGTTATTGGCATTGTTATTTCTGTTATTATTTTGGAAGATAATCATAATGTTATTTTCTTAAAATTATTGGTATTTATATTATTAATATTGATGTTGTTGCTATTGCTGCTGTCACTTTCAGCATAATTGTTTTGGTATAACACATTACTCTGCAAGTTTATTCTAATCCCCTATATCTTAGTTTATCTTAATGCTAAATTTAGGAACTTCAACTTCAGATAAAATGTAAACACTTACCCTTTTATTAATTTATATCTTAAAACCTGAATAATCAGGTCAACATACAGTAACAACTTAAACTTGACATCACTCCACTTGTAACAACATCTCTAGATCTATCAGTACTTATATACTGATGATAAGAGCATTCAGTTCATGGCATGTGTTATATGAATAACAATAGTAAACTTTCACTCTCTAACAGTATTCCTCCACTATGTTAGAGCCATGACAAGATCATATCAAATTTCAACACAATGGCTGGAGAATATCTAAACTATATACAATGCTAATATGGTAATGGGTGCTAACCTATGTCTGTCACTGACCCTCTTCCAAATTTGGCAATATATGTATACACACAGACATCATCATCATCATCGTTTAACGTCCGCTTTCCAAGCTAGCATGGGTTGGACGATTTGACTGAGGACTGGTGGACCAGGTGGCTACACCCGTCTCCAATCTGATTTGGCAGAGTTTCTACAGCTGGATGCCCTTCCTAACGCCAACCACTCTGAGATTGTAGTGGGTACTTTTACGTGCCACCGGCACGAAGGCCAGTCAGGCGGTACTGGCAACGACCATGCTCAAAATGGTGTATTTTACGTGCCACCTGCACAGGAG
>NC_069005.1:24175730-24177536 GCF_001194135.2 Octopus bimaculoides | reverse complement strand
CGTTCGTCAATATCGACATTTTTTTCCAACCATCTTGGAAATCGTCTGAAACACTCGTACACTTGTGTGCGGCTCCTATACTCCTCTCTCCATACACTTTCTGCAACTTTGCGTAGGCCTCTGAGCAGGTATCACCATGACAACTGTCTCTGTCATGGTCAATGCAACGATTACATGCTACACACCTTTCTACGAAGCACTGTTGTAAAGTGTGCAGATTCCATTCTACCATTACTTATAGTTCTAAGTTATCTGTCACTACTACTACTAGTATTAGGTCCAGCCACATTTATATGGTTAAAATCACAAGTGTTCAAAGAGTTATTATTTCTAGGGTTTTAGTGACCTTTTATAATTATGTGATCCTTTGTTGATGAAGTTATTATATGTATTAGCAGCTACAGTATTATTATTACAGGCAAGTTCTATATTTCTCCTATTCAGGCCTACTATTATAGTGCCTAGATTAGGGAGGGTAGAGTAGGAGACTCTAATTTTCCTACAGGATAATATACAGTTGTATTTATGCAAGGGAGGGAAATTCTTCTCTAGTAGCTTAAAATTTTCTTATATTTTGGTAGCTATTGCATAATTGAATGGTGGGTTATACCAGATTATGTCATCTTTACGTATATTATTGCTGCCATACTGACTATGATTACTCGACTTACTGTTGGTTCTTCACTTATATGATATACACTCATTCATGTTATTACCAATGTTTTTAATATTACTATTACAGTGTTTCTATTATTGTCCATATCCAGTTCAGCTTTGATGGTACAATTATTAACTATCATTTTGCTTACATTATCTAAACACTTATGGTTATTACCTAGACCAAGGATTTTATTTACCCTTCAAAAATCACTTCTTCTGGATTAGGTTACTATTTATGCTAGTCCTACAGCCATTAATATTATGTCTATTCAATTTAATTAATTCATTGTGTTGGTCAGTATTCCTAGAATCTAATGTTGTTACCTTATCTTTCAGTTTCTCATCACTAATTTATTGCTATAGGTATTCTTATAACCCATGGGCTCAAACACAATATGTTGCTTGTAGCCTGCCTTAGATAGAGCAGTTATAATAGTAGGCGTATGAATTAAATATTTCAACATTAGTAGATAGTTGTGTAATCCTATCAGAAATACTCTTTGTCAATGATTTTATTACTCAATTGGGTGACTGGATAATCTGTTGATGTACTTAGTAATTTTGTCAGGTTTTCTATACAGGTTGCGTAAGCCAAATTCAAGATCAAGCGTAATCTCTAAGAAATTTACTACTTTAGTATTATATTCAAAGGTTAAGTCTAGGTTAAAGTTTCAAAAGAATTTCCTGAGTTTCTTAACGTGTCCTTTCTAAGACCATTTTATTATTATTATTATTATTATTATTATTAGGTATAACAAATAAAGCATCGTCCCTATATAGACCACCATGAAGATTAGGGAACATTTCTTTAAGATAGTGTAGGCAGTAAATACCAACTTGGGCCAAGTCACTAAATCCTCTTACGATACAAAAATTGTTAGAGGTGGCACGTCTTGTCCATAGTTTACACTCAAACTCAATAATGGTTTTTCTGTCTGGTTATCTGTTTATCTATCTCTCTATCTATCTGTCTCTCTGTCTATCTATCTCTCTATCTGTCTGTCTCTCTGTCTATCTATCTCTCTATCTGTCTGTCTCTTTGTCTATCTATCTCTCTATCTATCTGTCTCTCTGCCTATCTACCTACCTACCTATCTATCTGATCATCTATCTATCTATCTATCTATCTATCTATCTATCTATCTA
>NC_069005.1:24172313-24175720 GCF_001194135.2 Octopus bimaculoides | reverse complement strand
ATCTATCTATCTATCTATCTATCTACCCATCCACCCACCTATCTACCAACCAACCAAACAACCAATGATGTAGTTGTAAAGTAAACTTCCTAACCACATTGCTATAGCCATGCCTATCATAACTTAAGCATTTGTTCTCCTGAAGATTAACATTATCGGCCAACCTCTTAAACCAAATTCTTCAAAGTTGATTGTGTTGTTTCTATAGAATGATTATATTACTAACTCTTGAGCACCAGATTTATCCAAACATTAAACAGTTTAAGTTAAGCAAACATTTGAATGGTATGTGAAAGCAGACCCTAAAAATGTAAATCTGAGTTTAACGTTCCCATGTTCATTACCAGATTACTAGGACAGAACAAACAATTACCAGAAAATAGTAAATGTTTGAAAATACCTATAAATATTGACAATGAAAATAAAGTTACAGACCTTCTGTATGGTGGCTGATTTTAATGTATATTCGTATAAAGGCCTCCATCACAGTGTAAATGTTGGTATTTGTGTGTATACATTCATTACACGAATTTCTCCGTGAATATAAATGAAAGTTAGTCAACTCCTGTGTTTGTGTTTATACAAACTTTGTATTACAGAAATGTAGTCAGTGGATGATGGTTTTGACAGGATCAGATGAAACCGTCCCCCCTGCTACATAGATGAGTAAGCTATACGCATATAGGTACATGCAAACATAAAAGTAGACAGCTAATGGTAGCCACAGTTTTAATAATTGAGAACCCCATTATCTTTATTCTATGTGTGTGTATCTATGTCTGTGAGTGTGTGCAAAAGACATTGTTTCACATTGCTCTGCGATCACTTTCACACCTAACATGTGATACACCAATTGTTGATTTGATAAAGGGAGTGCACTAATGTGCAGCACTAGCATTTGATCACTATGAACAAGTCATCTGTGCAGATTGTCCAGCAAGATGATTATGAACCTTCAATTGTCATTTATAACAGGAGAGTTCACTCCACCACCACCACCCACTCACACACACACATTAAGATTTTGCTTAGACATAGCAATACTAATGAAGCAAGTAAAAGATAAGAGATATGATAGAGTTAAACTAGAAGAGAAGTAATTCACATCATCCTCTTGATAATGTTGGGAAACATGTTTTGAAATGTTTTGAATTTACAATGTTGTGGAAACCTGTATCAATTATTTATCTCTTTCATGTCACTGAGCCACTGGTTTTATTTATCTTTCAGAACATGTGTGACATGAAATGCTATGCTCTACGGATTAAACCTGGCCAGGAACTGGTGTCTTCTTTAAAAAAATTTGTCCACGAAAAGCAGTTAAAAAGTGCCTTCATTGTAACTGCTGTTGGTAGTTTAACTAAAGCCCGCTTGAGAATGGCAAACAGTGTGTCGGTAAGATAATTTTGACTTCCATGATATCTCATTGGTGCAACACAGCAGTGTGACTGAGAAATGTATTTCGTAATTGTGGTTTTGTATCTAATCCCACTTAGAGGGAGCTTGGGTAAATGACTTCTGCTTTAAATCTTCAGTTTGCCAAAGTCTTATGAGTAGAATTTGATAGTCAAAAATCTGTGATGAAGCATGGTTGTTTGAGTGGTAGGTTTAATGCATTGCCCAGTTTAATCTTGCAGCATTCAGATAACTCTGTCAGATGTAATCCTTATATAATCATGCATTATCACATGGCTTTGAGAGTTCAATGATGTGACTGTTTATTTTTAGAATGACATTGTAAAGTAGGTTTAAGAGGCCAGATCTGGCTGGTTTGAACATAAAACAGGTAAAATATTTAGGCTGAATATGGCCAGTTTTAAATGCTAAAGAGTTAACATCATCACTCAACCCTTGTGTGCTTTTAGTGGGATCAGTTGCAAGCAGTTAGAGCTAACTAGTGATTCCAAGGATAACTTCCTCTCACCGATCTCAGAGACACTGAAAAAAGCTACGGATACTACTAGTCCTTCTTTCAGTTTATATCTACCAAACTCACTCACAAGAATTTGGTCAGCTTGAAGCTGTAGTAAAAGACACTTGGCTAAGGTGCCATGCAATGGGACTGAACCCAGGACCACATAGTTGGGAAGCAAGCTTCATAACCATACAGCCACACCTGTATACATACTACATACATACATATAAATGTGACTAAGGCGCAGGAATGGTTGTGTGGTAAGTAGCTTGCTTACCAACCACATGGTTCCGGGTTCAGTTCCACTGCGTGGCACCTTGGGCAAATGTTTTCTACTATAGACTCGGGCCAACCAAAGCCTTGTGAGTGGATTTGGTAGACGGAAACTGAATGAAGCCCATCGTATATATGTATATATATATATTTGTGTGTCTGTGTTTGTTCCCCTAGCATTGCTTGACAACCGATGCTGGTGTGTTTATGTCCCCGTCACTTAGCAGTTTGGCAAAACAGACCGATAGAATAAGTACTAGGCTTACAAAGAATAAGTCCCGGAGTCAATTTGCTCAACTAAAGGCAGTGCTCCAGCATGGCCACAGTCAAATGACTGAAACAAGTAAAAAGGGAGGAAAAGAGAAAAAAAAAGAAAAGGTTGTTAGAAAACACCTAGATTGCTAGAAATAAGAGCTAAACCACTCTAATACTGTAGTTAATGCACATGAATGAAAACTTATACACTAACAGGGACCATAGTGTATATGTTATCATTCATTAGTGTATATGCTTTCATTCATTCATGTACATTAACTACAGCATTACAGGCAGTTTAGCTCTTATTTCTAGTAATGTGGGTGTTTTCTCACACTCCTGTCACATTTAGTGACATTTGTAATTTTCTTTTTGTAGCAAAACATTACAAACTACCGTTTATATTAATTTTACACACACATACATACACACACATACATACACACACATATTTGTAGAGAGAGAAATAGAATGAGTGTGTAAAAGGGATTACACTCTCCAAGCTGTGTCCTCATGAAACACATGTGCATATTCCAGTTACCAATTGTTTGTGTGCAGATGTTTTCTTTTCATGAAGAAGACCATACGAACAGGTTGAAATTCCTGATCAAACATATTAGTCATAGAGTACGGATATATTAAAACAAAGACTGGAATTTATGGTATTCTTTTTAATTCTGTAAGTTACAATTATTTCATTTCAACATGAGAAATACATTTTACGAACATAGATATTAATATAAATAATACTTCCTACTATTATATAGGTTCAAGGCCTGAAATTCTGGGGGGAGTTAATTGATTACATTGACCCCAGTACTTAGTCTTTGTAAGCCTTGTACTTATTCTATCGGTCCCTTTTGCCAAACCGCTAAGTTACGGGGACAGAAACACACCAGCATCAGTTGGTGAGGAGATAAACACAGACACACAAACATATGCACACAAACACACACACACACAC
>NC_069005.1:24170336-24172236 GCF_001194135.2 Octopus bimaculoides | reverse complement strand
ATATATATATATATATATATATATATATATATATATACGTAAAATATATAGGGTAGCAAATATTTTTAGAAATTTCACTACCAGTGGCCTAGCATGTATAAAAAGTTAATAGACAACATATTCTCAATATAAAATAGTGTACATTTAAACACAAGGGAAACTATCTATAACAGGTAAGTAGCTTGCTTACCAACTACATGGTTTCGGGTTCAGTCCCACTGCGTGGCACCTTGGGCAAGTGTCTTCTACTATAGCCTCAGGCCGACCAAAGCCTCATTACATATACCAGTTGCATGACACCAGTATCTTCCACAACTATGATTTCACTTGGCTTGATGGATTTTCTACCCAAGCATAGCATATTGCCAAAGATCTCAGTCATTTGACATTGCCTCCATGAAGCCTAACATTCAAAAGGTGCCTTCTACATGCCACCGATACAGGTGCTAGTGACGCGACACCGATACAGGTGCTAGTAATACGACACCGGCATCAGCCACATTGCCTACGTGAAGCCCAATGCTCAAACGGTGGTTTTTACATGCCAACAGCATGGGTGCTAGTTATGTGACACCAGCATCGGTCACATTGCTTTTGTGAGGCCCAGTGCTTGAAAGGTGCTTTATACATGCAACTAACACGGCTGCCGGTAACATGACACCAGCATCAGCCACAACTACGATTTCACTTCACTCGACAGGTCCGCTCAAGGACAGAATATTGCCAAAGGTCTCGGTGACTAGTCATTGCTTCCGTGAGCCCCAATGTTCAGAGATCATGCTTCACTACCTCGTCTTATGTTTTCCTGGGTCCACCTCTTCCACAGGTTCCCTCCACAGTTAGAGATCAGCTCTTCTTTACAGAGCTGTCCTTGTCAATATGCAATTAATGATAATAATAATAATAATAATAATAATAATAATAATAATGGTTAAATATAACAACTCTTTCTTGTAAGCCTGTCTAGCTATGTGGGGACTAAACTTTATTGTGTAGGATCAACACACAGCATCTGTCATATATTTAAAAAACATATTTGTTTTGCAAGTTTCTTGATGTGAAATCGTGTGTTGAAACAGATATTGTTGTATTTGGGGATGGTCATGTTGCCAGTTTAGCCAATAAAAACACACGCACTATATATTCGGTGTTAATTTGCTTCAGCTTTATATTACATTAATCATATTTCGGCCAGAGTTCTTTCGTCACACACATAGAGAGATACGCATGCACAAATATAGACACATACAATAGGAATACAGAATACAAAATGGTTGATCGTTAGTAAGGAGGGACACACAAATAAGGAAGAAGAAAGCAAAGGACCACTGATGAGGTCACAGAAGTGTGACGAAAGAACTCTGACCGAAATACGATTAATGTAATATAAAGCTGAAGCAAATTAACACCAAATATATAGTGCATGTTTTTATTGGCTAAACTGGCAACATGACCATCCCCAAATACAACAATATTTAAAAAACGGGTTTTCCTGAATATCATTCCTTTGTTTGTTCGCCGTTTGTGAAACAATGCCACACTCTTGAATCAACAAGCTAAGTTTTTATTATTCAAATGTGACTCAGTCAATGAATCTAGGTTTTCCCCTTCTTTCAATATCTCAATTGCCAAGACCACATGCATTCCATTTCAATTTCAGCCAGCCTCCCACCTCATTGCAAAATGTTTATAAGATAAATTTACTGATTTAAAATGGCTGTGTGGTAAGTAGCTTGCTTACGAACCACATGGTTCCGGGTTCAGTTTCACTGCATGGCACCTTGGGCAAGTGTCTTCTACTATAGCCTCGAGCCGACCAAAGCCTTGTGAGTGGATTTGGTAGACGGAAACTGAAAGAAGCCCGTCGTATATATGTGTATATATATATATATATATATAT
>NC_069005.1:24165541-24169998 GCF_001194135.2 Octopus bimaculoides | reverse complement strand
TATGTGTATCAATTTATTATTAATAGTTAATGATAATAATGATAATAATAGTTAAATATAACGACTCTTTCTTCTAAGCCTGTCGAGCTATGTGGGGTTTAAAGTACTGCATATATCCATATCCAGATATCTTATACTTAAATTGTTCTATGTAACCACCCTATCTTCTCTTCCTGGTTAACTTACATGCCCTATCCTCATACCCTCTTCATCTCTTGTTGGCTCTTGCTCTGGATATTGTATGGAATGGGGAAACTGATTCATTGTAATTCACTGAATAAACTATGTACCAAAGTTCTATGCTAGCTCTGTTTCAGCAGATCTTCTGTTCAGGTGTGGGTTGTGGAGGTGCAGGTTGTGCTCTGAAGAACCTTTGTCCATTCTATTAACTAGAGAAAGATTTATCAACAAATTATCTGAAAGGATTGCATGCTACATACATGCCAAGAAATCCACATTCACCTATTCTAGTTGGAACATCCTGCCACCCTCACAACCATAAATCGCCTAAATGGAGTACCCCAATACAGTAATAAACACCATACACTAAACACCTGGATATGTTTGTGTGTATGTATACAGATGCATATGAATCTGTGTGTATATGTGTATGTATGTGCATGCAGATATCTATATGTGTATATTTCTCTGTGTGTGTATGTCCATGCATGTGTGTATGGGCATACACACACACACACACATGTATGTCTATATATGTGTGTGTATGTACCAAGTCCAAAGAAGCGAATCACACCTCCACCAAATTCTCAACCACATGGCCACAAATGATACGCATGGCCAACCGTCAAAGAACTCCACAACCTTTCAGAGTGCTTTTCACTCAAAAGCCGTTCTGACCTTCCCATTTATTCTTTGTATTTGATTTTTTTGTATTCTTTATCTATCACCCACCCTGCCTCATTAATGGATTTGTGAACTACTATAAACACCCATATTATACCAACTCCATCCTACCACACACAGTAGCGAAATGTACACTTTATAACACTGTAGCATATTATGTAACCTGATGAGGTTTCTTCTGCACTGTGGGGGTCCATTTGATTCCCTTATATCATTCCCCACCCACTTCAGGGCGGTGCAGATGTAAGCCGAAATGATCGTCATGCTAAATTAAGCTTACAGTACACTTTGTCCTCCTTATCAATCATTTAAAATATACTAAATGTGCACTGAGGTATTCCTTACGCAGGTCCTGCAATGAAAGTGCACTACTGCAGATGACACCTGGTTGCCATAAGTGGTGAACATTTTCTCAAAGCACACTACTAGGGACATACCCAAAACAAGCTTTGAATACTACATTTTAAAGTCTCCTATCTAAACTTCAATTTTAAATATAACCCTACAGACATGCACACACGTGTGCACACACACGTGTGCACACACACACACACACACACACATATTTATAGATTTCCCCCTCTCACTCTCTGGGAGAGAGGCACAAGCACATACACAGACGTATACACACACGGCAGTAACTTCCGCCTACCAAATTCAATCACAAGGCTTCGGTCAGCCTGGGGTTATAGCAGAAGACACTTGCCCAAGGTGCCACGTGGTGGGACTGAACCCAAAACCATGCAGCTGGGAAGCAAGCTTCCTAACCACACAGCCATATATATGTAATCAGAATTACTCAGGATGTAATTCAGAAACAGGATGTCCGCCATGATATTGGTCTACTTGAAAAGACAATGATCAAGTGCAAAAATGGGAAACGATACTCCATGCCTTAACATTACATGATAGATGTAAATGAGTGCAATTATCATACAAGCTGTGTCATTCATCATCGTCATCATCGTCGTTTAACGTCTGCTTTCCATGCTAGCATGGGTTGGACGATTTGACTGAGGACTGGCGAACCAGATGGCTGCACCAGGCTCCAATCTGATCTGGCAGAGTTTCTACAGCTGGATGCCCTTCCTAATGCCAACCACTCCGAGAGTGTAGTGGGTGCTTTTACGTGCCACCAGCACGAAGGCCAGTCAGGTGGTACTGGCAACGGCCACGCTCAAAATGGTGTATTTTATGTGCCACCCGCACAAGAGCCAGTCCAGGGGCACTGGCAACGATCTCGCTCGAAAATCCTACGAAGGCCAGTCCAGCGGTACTGGCAACGGCCACGCTCCATTCATTTACAATATTCTGAAAAAAAGCATGTATTCATAGGAAAATATTATTTTGCTTGGAAACAGGCGAGGGTTGACAACAGGAAGGGCATCCAGGTCTAGAATATTTGCCTCAGTTAATTCCATCGAACCTATGCAGGGATGGAAAATTGAACATTAAAATTATGATGATGATGATGATAATGATGATTCCTTCTTTTATTTTTTACAGGTGAATGATTATGAAGGTTTTCTTGAAATCGTATCTCTAGTTGGAACACTTTCTGATGATGGACATCTTCATATGTCTCTCAGCGACACTGAAGGAAAGGTAGTTGGCGGTCATGTGTTTGGAGATTTAATTGTTTACACTACGGTGGAGGTAGTTATTGGAGAATGCCAGGGGCTGACGTTCACACGAGAATTTGATGAGAAAACAGGATTCAAAGAATTGGTTGTCAAAGATTGCAGGGAATGAGAACATTTGGTTGAACTCTACATCATCATCATCGACATCACAGTTGATGAAGACTAGTATCTTTGAAAATGAACAACAGTGTGTGTGCAATGTACAAAGTGTATGTGTATGTGAGAGAGAGAGAAAGTAATAATTACATTGTTAAGTAATTAGTAGTGAAGGCATGTGGCCTAGTGGTTAGGGTATTTGGTTCATGATTGGAAGATTGTGAGTTCAATTCCCGGCAGCGCTAATGTGTCTCACATTGCTCCAGTCCACTCAGCTGACAAGAATGAGTAGTACCTGTAATTCAAAGGGCCAGCTTTGTCACATTCTGTGTCATGCTGAATCTCCCTGATAACTAATTAAGGATACACATGTCTGTGGAGTACTCAGCCACTTGCATATTAATTCTACAAGCAGGCTGTTCCATTTATCAGATCACCTGGAACCCTCATTATCATAACCAACAGTTTGTCAATAAAATAGTGTTTAACCCTTTAGCATTCAAATTAGTCCGTTAAATGTAATGCTTATGTATTCACATTGTTTGAATTAATCATGCATTATCTTGTAACTTGCAGATTTCAATGACGTTTGTATATTTTTAGTATGATATTGTAGGAGAAGTGTGAGAAGCCAGATCTGGCTAGTTTGAACATAAGACTAGTAGAATATTTGGACTGGATATGGCCAGTTTAAAAGCTAAATACCTGTTAGTATAGTTACTACTCTGATCTCTTCTTGAGATTTTACAAAATGTTATGGCTGTGTGATAAGTAGCTTGCTTACCAACCACATGGTCTCAGGTTCAGTCCCACTGTGTGGCACCTTGGGCAAGTGTCTTCTACTATAGCCTCGGGCCGACCAAAGCCTTGTGAGTAGATTTGGTAGACGGAAACTGAAAGAAGCCCGTCGTATATATGTATATATGTGTGTGTGTCTGTGTTTGTCCCCCCAACATCGCTTGACAACCGATGGTGGTGTGTTTACGTCCCCCGTAACTTAGCGGTTCGACAAAAGAGACCAATAGAATAAGTACTAGGCTTACAAAGAAGAAGTCCTGGGGTCGATTTGATTCGACTAAAGGCTGTGCTCCAGCATGGCCGCAGTCAAATGACTGAAACAAGTAAAAGAGTAACTGACATATCAACACAATATTGTTCATTTCATAAGGATGTGTAACAACAGGGAAAGTAGAGATCAATATGTTCAATATTCTTTATCTGTAAACTATAATCTTCATATTACTAAGGTAAAAAATAAACAATTTTTCATGAAATTAACAAATTTCCAGTCACTTTTCTGTTGTTTATATTCTATGCTGTTTCCTGTCTCAATTATCTACATTTTTCAAGATGTGTTTAACTCCATATTAGCATGGTTTGAATATTTTGAATATTTTTACAAATTCAGTTTTTTTGTTTTCTGTTAGCAGAGATTGCATTTTTGGGAAAATTTTAGATTTACATGAATTCCTCAATAAATAGAAGGAAAACTTATCTCATGGTTCACCATATTTCAGAGCATAAAATAATATTAAGTATCTTCTAGGTGCAGGAGTGGCTGTGTGGTAGGAAATTTGCTTCTCAACTACATGGTTCTGGATTCACTCTCATTGATGGCACCTTGGGCAAATGTCTTCTGCTATAACCTTGGACTGACATATATATACACATATATGAGGGCCTTCTTTCAGTTTCCATCTTCCAAAACCACTCATAAAGCTTTAGTCAGCCCAAGGTTATAGCAGAAGACATTTGCCCAAGGTGCTATCAATGAGAGTAAATATATATACATACATATATATGTGTGTGTGTGTATGTATGTATGTATATATATCTATATATATATATATATAT
>NC_069005.1:24163084-24165221 GCF_001194135.2 Octopus bimaculoides | reverse complement strand
TATATATATATATATATATATATATATATGTTACGTCATATGTAAACAAACAAGTTTGTTTCGAAACGTTGAAATGTATTGTAGAACAAGTAGAAAGATAAATTTTATTCAACGCATAGATACTGAACAGTATATATAAAGGATAAAATCCCTTTTTTTTTTAAAGCAGAAAAATTTGTTGGCAGCCAGCCATATATATATGTATTTCAGAGGTGACTCCAGGTCATCAGCATCACTCGAGTTCATCAGAGATTTCCCATAAGACCCATGTATGTTCACTGATAATTTAACACTAAGACAGAAATATATAGTTTTAATATAAAAATTATTCACTTCATTTATACATGAACTCCATTCATCTTGGTTTGATGGCGAACTCATGTAATATCCTGTCATGCAGCTCCTTCTTGTTGTCTAAGTCAGGGGTTTTCAAACTTTTTGACTTGCGGACCCCTTTATATTGAAACCTTACCAAATCAGACTGGAACCTGGTGCAGCTCCCCACCCAACTTACCAGTTTCCAGTCAAACCGTTAAACCATCCAACCATGCCAACATGGAAAGCAGACATTAAACAATGATGATGATAAGGAGGATGACTAAGTACCATTGGAATCATGTGATTAATAAGTTTACTTACCAATCATGTGGTTCTAAGCTAGATCCCACTGTGCAGCATTTCAGCCTGTGTCTTCAACTTTAGTCTCAAGCTGACCAATGCTTTGTGTGGAATTTGGTAGATGGCAACTGGTTACAATAATTGTTCAAACTGATTTCTCTCATATTCATTACATTTCTGAAAGCAAAACCAAAGAGAATTTTGTACTTTATTCAAGACTTCGGTAATCATTCTTTGCACATTGAACTCATATTTTATCTTAATTCTTCAACACTTCTTGGACAAGTTTAGACAATGGACTTAAGATACCCCACATAGATAAAATGTCAAGGTGAGTTAGGTCTGGGGACATTGAAGACTGTGGTGTGATGGAGGAAAAAGACAAGAAGAAGCAAGAGGATAGAATGAAACGTTGGACCTTACCTCGTAAACCACGGCGGAGTAAACGATCGCTCTAGATCAAAGCACGTCTTCCTCGTAAGCTGTCTGTCTTCTGACTGCCCCCACGTGCTGGCCTTCGACTGCGTTTGTCCGACTTCCCATCTGACCCTTCCGGTCTGGCTTCACTTCCGTTTGCCTCATCTCTCTCCACCAACAACACACAGCTCATCACAGCCCATAACACCACAAAGACCAAGACACAGGACTTCATCTACCGATCCATCAATTAGTGAAATTAACATTTAAAAACTTTTGTACAGCATTAGCAAAGTGTGGCAGTTCACCATCCTGCTAAAGCTATGTGCAAACTCTTTCTTCAGCAGACAAATTATTTATTAGAGGCATCAAAATAGATTTGAGCATTCATAGATATGATTCACCATTTCTGGAGGGCCTGTGTCTCCTCCAAGATGTTTTTGATAAATTGTTGGATTTTAGAAAGGATCCAATCACAGAATTCCATTCTCTGGTGTCTGTCATCAATATGTAACACATGAACTAAATGGAATTTATACAGATGGAAAAACATGCAATTTTAGAATATGCTGAACCAAGCACCTGCTGACACCAGTTTCTTGAGATGGTTTTGCTGTTGGTTTTATTGAACTCTGTTCAATACAAGTAAGTAAAGTCATTGCAGTTATCTTATCTGTTGTTGCTCTTGGTCTACCACTATGTTCTCAGTCGTGGACACTTCCTGTTTCCTTTTTAACAACCTTCCAACTGTTGACTGATCAATAGGTATCCTTTTGGGGTGAAGGCTATTAAACTGCAGTGCAACTAATCGATTAGAACTTCCAACTGTACCACACAAGAGGATAACTTCAACACATTCGTTTATTGACAACTCTGACATGTTTACTCTCTCTACTCTTTTACTTGTTTCAGTCATGTGACTGTGGCCATGCTCGAGCACCGCAATTAGTTGAGCAAATCGACCCCAGGACTTATTCTTTGTAAGCCTAATACTTATTCTATCGGTCTCTTTTGCCGTCTCTTTTGTGTGTGTCTCCCACTGAGCAGCAAATTTCTTTTGTTTTCTGTCTCTACCACAGTATATATATATATATATATATAT
>NC_069005.1:24161839-24162984 GCF_001194135.2 Octopus bimaculoides | reverse complement strand
TCTCTCTCTCTCTCTCTCTCTCTCTCTCTTCATTTGTGGATGCTTAGTAGGCAGGTAGTAGTAAATTTACAATGAGGATAAGTGAAATACTGAATGGATAGTTCCAAAGTGTGTTTACCATTCCTCTGGAACACAGGCAAGTGAACAAACCAGCAGGATTCTTCGACACAGATACAAAGACTCGCATATACAACAGACTTCTTTCAGTTTCCATCCACCAAATATATTCACAAGGCTTTGGTTGATCTGAGGCTGTAGCTGTAATAGAAGATATTTACCCAATGTGCCATGCAGTGGGATTGAACCCAGAACTAAGTGGTTGAGAAGCAAACTTCTTACCATATAGCCACGTCTATGCTTAATTGTAAACAAACATTTTCGTACATGTAGTGTTTGTTTGCAATCCTCCATGAACACATGTCAGTTATTTCCTTGCTTCAGAACCAGGTGAGAGTTGGCAACAAGAAGAGTATCTGGTTGTAGAAATCTTCCCAAACAAATCTTATCTGTACCATGTGAGCATGGGAAAGGAAATCTTTAAAAAAAATGATGATGGTGATGTTAATGTGTGTGTGTGTGTGTGAGTATGCACACACGTGTGTATGAATGTGTCTTCTTTTGTGTTTATGTTTAAACTAATGAAAGTCAGTGGTGTGTTTATGTTGTGCCCCATAACTTAACAGTTTGATAAACAGATGTTGATAAAATAAGTATTCGACTGAAATAAGCAGTGGAGTCGATATGATCAACGAAAAACCCTTGAGGCTGGTGTCCCAGCATGATCACAGTTCAATGGCTGAAGCCAGCAAAAGAGTTATTTGTGCAGTCTTTTGTTGTTGGCACTCCATCACTTACGACGCCGAGGGTTCCAGTTGATCCGATCAACGGAACAGCCTGCTCGTGAAATTAACGTGCAAGTGATTGAGCACTCCACAGACACATGTACCCTTAACGTAGTTCTCGGGGATATTCAGCATGACACAGTGTGACAAGACTGACCCTTTGAATTACAGGCACAACAGAAACAGGAAGTAAGAGTGAGAGAAAGTTGTGGTGAAAGAGTACAGCAGGGTTCGCCACCCATCCCCTACCGGAGCCTCGTGGAGCTTTTAGATGTTTTTTTGCTCAATAAACACTCACAACGC
>NC_069005.1:24160814-24161829 GCF_001194135.2 Octopus bimaculoides | reverse complement strand
GAAATTAACGTGCAAGTGATTGAGCACTCCACAGACACATGTACCCTTAACGTAGTTCTCGGGGATATTCAGCATGACACAGTGTGACAAGACTGACCCTTTGAATTACAGGCACAACAGAAACAGGAAGTAAGAGTGAGAGAAAGTTGTGGTGAAAGAGTACAGCAGGGTTCGCCACCCATCCCCTACCGGAGCCTCGTGGAGCTTTTAGATGTTTTTTTGCTCAATAAACACTCACAACGCCCGGTCTGGGAATCGAAACCGCGATCCTGTGACCGCGAGTCCGCTGCCCTAACCATTGGGCCATTGCACCTCCACTATGCAGTCTTTAAACAAACACTAAAATGAATATCAAAATTGTTGATGGAATTTTAACAGTGTGTAAATGGGGAGCTTGTTAGATGTTTACAGCAGAAATATAATACCAAACAGGACTTTTTAAAGAGAAATATCTGCAAGTATTCCTTAGTAAGCTATACTTCCTGTTTAACCTTGATCTACATTATTAGAATTAGATCAACTCATAGCTGCATCAAAAATTGTGATGCAAACCAACCTTCTAGCAGGGGTGTAAGATGGAAGAAAATGGGGAATGGGTGTTGGGATATCAGCTGTCTTGAAATATACCTATATGAGTGTACATGTATACGTATACATATACATACATTCACACACACATATATGCATGTACATGTGTATGTATGTACTTTGAATGTGTGTGTGTGTGTGTGTAATATATATATACACAATATATACAGATAGATAAATAGATAAATAGATTGATAGATATACATATATCTATTTTTGTATGTATGTATATATATATATATATATATATATATATATATAATAATATAGATTTAATCAAAAGATTAAATGTGGTATTTGAGGCACCAGAATTTGGTAGGGTAAAAACCAAAAACAAAATCAAGAGATTTGGTGAATAAAATTTGAAGAAAAGCAACAAAAATTCAATAGGTTATAGCAGTACGTACTGCTATATAACCTATTGAAT
>NC_069005.1:24159461-24160795 GCF_001194135.2 Octopus bimaculoides | reverse complement strand
TATATATATACATATATATATGTATAGTTTAGGACAATCAGTAAGTTTTCATAATAAGACTCAGAGTTACATATGCCGAAACTAAGAACTACGATGCATTCTCATTGGCTGTCGTCATAATATAAATTTCTCTATTCACCTAATATCAAGGTCTCATTCTTTTGTTGTCGTTTTATTATTATTATTATTATTATTATTATTATTACTACTATTATCATATACAGGGTGCGATGGGTAAACAGTCGCCATTTTATACCTTTAATTTCACACTTGTGCAGTGTTTGTTTTTGATTTTGTCGACTACACAGTATAGTAGGGTCAGTTGGGCACCGTCCGTGAGAAAAACAGAACTGTATGGCAATTCACTCTGCCAGAAATTTGAAAATGACATGCTGTACTACTTGGCATTTGTGCCGGAAGCTTCAATACAAACATTTCAGAGTGTTTCAGTGTCGATCAGAGGACATGTACCAGGAGTGATAAAGATCAAACATCCAGTCAACATCATGGTGTTTGGAGTGATCACTAGTGATGGTGACATTATGCCTCCATTCATTTTCCCATGTGGTCTCAGACTCTACGTGAAGGCCTACATCAAGTGCATGCAGGAGGTAGTGCTGCCCTGGGTCAAGAGAGTGTGGCTGCTGGAAGACCCTATCTCTGGCTACAGGACTCTGCACCATGCCACACAAGCAGGAGAACCCAGCCATGGCTATCAGACAATTTCTGTGACTACATCACCCCTAACATTTGGCCACCTTATTCCCCAGACTGCAACTCTGTTGATTATTATGTGTGGGGTGCAGTTGAGTGAGAGACTAACAAAACCCCTTGTAACACCAAAGATGAACTGAAGGCAAGGATTATGGCAGCACTCACCAACTTAAACAAGAAGAGTTGCAGGAGATTCTGAAGTCGTCTGGAGGCCATGGTTGAAGCTAATGAAAATTTTATTGAATAAATTTACTCTTTAGTATTTCAAGATAGTTTTATGTAATTTTGGTAAATATATCTGTTAAAATGAGATGTCAGTGTAATTTTCATTTTTGTGTAATTTAGACAATTTATTCGCCGCACCCTGTATATAGGTGCAGGTGTGGCTATGTGGTAAGACGCTTGCTTCTCAACCACATGGCTCCGGGTTCAGTCCCACTGTGTGGTACCTTGGGCAAGTGTCTTCTATGATAGCCTCAGGCTGACCAAAGCCTTGTGAGTGGCTGAGTAATCATGTATCTCCTCTACAGTAACAAACCTGTTTCTGCTCTCCTTGTTGATCACTCTCTCCCTCTCTCTCTCTCTCTTTCTCTCTCTCTCTCTCTCTCTCTCTCTCTCTC
>NC_069005.1:24157974-24158616 GCF_001194135.2 Octopus bimaculoides | reverse complement strand
GTGGATTTGGTAGACGGAAACTGAAAGAAACCCATCGTATATATGTACATATATATATATGTGTGTGTGTGTGTGTGTGTGTCTGTGTTTGTTCCCCCACCATTGCTTGACAGCCGATGCTGGTGTGTTTACGTCCCCGTAACTTAGCAGTTCGGCATAAGAGACCGATAGAATAAGTACTGGGCTTCCAAAGAATAAGTCCTGGGGTCGATTTGCTTGACTAAAGGCGGTGCTCCAGCATGGCCGCAGTCAAATGACTGAAACAAGTAAAAGAGTAAAAGAGTATATATATGAACAGATGCTACTTTCAGAAATAAAAGAATTACAAGGAAATCTGGCAATGTATGATGTGAATTGCTTTCTTTATCAAATATGCACAAACTAAAACGTTTGCAATTTTTAGTATAAAACGAAAAACAATCCTCATGTGCCTGCTTCTCATGTTGATGTAAAGTAAACTAACTGATATTCTTATTCTTCTTCTTATTATTATTATTCTTTATCTGTTTCCTAGCAGAAATTTTATCCAAGTCGGTGGGGAGGTCAATGGCAGATACCAGATAGTGTCAAAAATGAGGTGAACAAGATCTGCTTCTTGGGGAAGGGAGTGATAAATTGTGGCACAGGAAGGGTCACCAGAAG
>NC_069005.1:24139421-24157905 GCF_001194135.2 Octopus bimaculoides | reverse complement strand
GTGGTGGTGGTTGTGGTGGTGGTGGTGGTGGTGGTGGTGGGGAGATTGCAAATAATAAATGGGTATCAAAAGGAACTGGTTCCCAGGAGAGACACAGACAGAGACAGAGAGACACACAGACAGAGACAGAGAGACACACAGACAGAGACAGAGAGAGAGAGATAACTGATGACTCAGAAAGGGGATGAAATATGTAGTTTTCTGTTCCTGTTTAATGACAGCTGCAGAATAATGCATTAATGAGAAAAGTGATGAGAGAAATTAATGATAGAAAGATGAGAAGATGGAGAAGACTTAACAGACAAATTTGGTGCTGGGCCCACTTAGGTGTAGAAACATAACTATTGTGCTTTTAGGACCTCAGTTTTACATGACAGATCTATCTTCTAGAGTGCAGTGTATTACTGTCAATCAAACCAATGCTTTCAGGCCTCCTCTATAAGGCTCAACATCTTGAGATCAGCCTTCACTAATTTGCCCCATGTCTTTCTGAGTCTTCTTTCATAAATTCCAGCCACCTTCAGTAACTAGCAAGTCCTTATACAGCTGTCCTCATCCACATACATCACCAATGCTCATGTACACAGACATTATACATGTAGTAGAGCTTGCTTGCTTCATTTCTTTCTAGTTTTCACAAGATCTCTGCATTCAAGGCCCATATCTCACTACCATGTAGCCTTGCTATCCATACACAATCATCATAGTTCACCTTTCCCTCTGAAAGAAACCTTTTGTTACCAACAGAAGTAATAACTCTCTGAACTCTCTCGACCTTGTTTCCTCACACTCTCAGAGCATCCTCTTCCTCTGCTAATTAGGTCTCCAAGGTAACATTAAAACTATCTACAATCCCTAGGGAGCCTTCTGGATATTAAAAAAATTCTATATCTCATGTGTTCTTAATGTTTATTGTGTCTGTGCATCTGCCACATACAGAGATATTTTCACCAATGACTTACCTCTTGTGTCCAGAGAAACATACCTGTTGTGAGTCCATAGTTTGCACTGAATTCACTGTATGAAATTTCTACCTACACATTTTCTACACACAAAGCAAGACCACTCTCCAGAAGGGTGTAGTGTTTTAATTATTTTCCTGATTACTAAAACTCCAGTCTTTGCTAAGTTAACATTAAGGCTTTTGATTCCAGATTTTGCTTCCATGCCTGGAATTTCTTTTCTAATTCTACAACAGATTCAGTTGTAAGACTAAGGTAATGACCCTATTATAATTTCCATGGGCAACCTGTTTTAAACTCCTCTGTTATGGCCTGGAAAAGTACGATGAATAGAAGAGGACTGAGAACCAAGCTCTAGTGAACACCTACCTATATATTAAATTCATTGCTGTACTTATTACTAACTCACTTTACTGACAGCACCTCTTTATGTCACTTATATGAGTCTCATAAACCATTCATTTGCTCCTAGTTTCCTCAATGAGCAGCAGATCACAGAGTGAGGAACTCTGTTGAAAGCTTTCTCTAGTCAACAAATGTTAAGTATAATGGCTTACTTTCAGTTAAATGCTTCTACAGTTGCCTTACTACTGAAAGGGTAGCAGTAGTATTCTCTGGCACAAAATCAAATTGCATCTGATGTAAGCTAAACTTGGCGCAACAGTTTAATCAAACTACTGATAGTTTCTATATAATTGCTTCTCTGTTAGACATCTCCTTTACCCTTGAAACAGTTGATGATAATGCTGCAATGCTACCTGATTGACTAAACAACCTGATTGACTAAACAAATGGCTACACTGTACATCACCAGATATTTTATGCATCTCAGCAGTAATTCCTCACAGTCGGAGGCTTTCTTTGTCTTCATATTCTAAAATGTTTTATCTATCACATTACTGTCTACAAGAATAGCTGGTCCTTCTTTGGGTCCACATTGGGATAACTCTCTCTCTCTCTCTCTCTCTCTCTCTCCCTATTCAGTCTGCACATTTATTAGCCTTTCATCATAGCACTTATACATCTCTCTCTTTTCATAAGCACTAAGTGAAAGTATCTTATTATCTATCCATACACACTTCTCATGCACAACATCTTGATACTCTCTAATACACTATCTCATAATCTAGAACACTTCATGCCTCTAATCCTCGTGTTATAAAACATTCACAAACCTCTAACACTCTGCTTCACCCTTGCCAAGTAAACTTGCTGCATAGTTTCTCTTCTAACTACCTGATATAGTTCTCTGTTGCTTCAATTCTTCTAGTCTTTTCAACAGTGACTGTCAACTTATTTATTCTTGTGTAACCCTTAAAATAAATTACATATCTCAAGGAACCCCTGCACAAAAAAAAAAAATTATATACCACATCTTTCTCAATTTTTTCATCATAGTTCACATGGTAAATATACATATATATATATATATATATATAATTCAATAATAGGATAAAATCTTTATAAGAATTTATCAAGTAGTTAGCGTGAAAAAACCTCATAAGGGAAAAAACTCATCATTTTTCCCTATAAATATATTTAATTTATATAAGAGCATTACTATACAATAACGCCTCACGCTAAGAATGACTCCAGAAGTCAAACTACTATAATAAACACATTTTTATAGTAGTTTGACTTCTGGAGTCCCTCTTAGCGTGAGGTGTTATTGTATAGTAATGCCCTTATATAAATTAAATTATATATATATAAATATATATATATATATATATATATATATATATATATATATATATATATCCCCAATGGTTGTTATATTCTGTTGATAACATAATAGGTTAGATAGGATGATGTCTATATTACAATACTACAATAACCAATAATATGTTGTGCATGTATAGTAATATCATGATCATGAAATTAGCATTAGTTTATCTCGCTCTTTCTTGTGGAACCCCTAGGAACCTTTTGCAGAACCCTAGGGTTCTGGAGAAGCCTAGTTGAGAAATGCTGCTTTTCAAGCCCATCTCTTTGTTTTTATGACTCTGTCTACCTCAATGTTCCACCATCGTGTCACCCTCAGTCTGGCTGAAGCCACAGATTTAGTCTAGCTCTCAGTATGCTGCCCTAGAGGAATTTCCACTTGCCCTATATGTTTACGTCTTTAATCTGACCTGGGAAGAAAGTAACTTGTGGTAATCTGGCATCTTGTATGTGAGGAAATAAGGTTTTCACCTGGAAACCAGAGAGATGTACCAGCCTAGTGGACTGTGGACAAACAAAAGGTTTAGAAGAATTACTGCTAAAAGTTTCTCTAAGAAGTGATGTACAGTTTAATAAC
This sequence comes from Octopus bimaculoides, assembly GCF_001194135.2. NCBI lineage: Eukaryota > Metazoa > Mollusca > Cephalopoda > Octopoda > Octopodidae > Octopus > Octopus bimaculoides. The sequence continues at coordinate 24,154,641 of NC_069005.1, read as the reverse complement.
ACTCTTTCAATCAATTCAAATTCTGATTCTATAAAATTAAACTTAAAGAATTTTTTTCTTTATCTCTTTTGAATAATTTATTAGGAAACTTTTTTTGTGAATCTACAGGTACAGGTGGCTGTGCAGTTAAGAAGCTTGGCTTCCGACTATTATGGTCTCAGGTTCAGTCCCACTTTGCGTGGGCCTATAGTCCTGGGCTGACCAAAGACTTGCAAGTGGATTTGGTCAATGGAAACTGAAAGAAGTCTATAGTGTATGTGTGTGTGTGTGTGTGTGTGTGTGTGTGTGTGTGTGTGCACGCGTGCGCATGTGTATGCTGTGTTGTGTGTGTATGTGTGTGTGCACGCGTGTGCATGTGTATGCTGTGTTGTGTTTGTCCTCCATTAGCATTTGACAACCAGTACTGGTTTGTTTACATCCCTGTAACTTAGCAGTTCTGCTGAAGAGACTGATAGATTAAGTACCAGGCTTCAAAAAAAAATATAAGTGTCAGAATCAATTTGTTTAGCGGAACCAAATGACTGAAACAAGTAAAAGATTTTTAAAAATCTACACAGACCTGAATTATCTACTTATGGGATCTCTTTCCTTGAGGTAGTCGGTTCTTTTAAATGTAATAACTATATTTCCTGTCTAGGAAATGACATTTGAAAAACATTTCAAACAACTTTCTCATATAATGCTACATTGTTCTCAATATCCTTAAGCAGGATGTAGTTTGATGTTATCAACTGGGATAAAACAACACCAGCAGTTCTCATTTTTCTTTTTGTTCTCATTTTTGTTGTGAATGACACTGGTCAACAAAATAAAACTTTTATTTTCTAACATAAAATCTTAGAGCTGTGTCAGACTAATCTAATTTTTGGGTGCTGATTCCAAAACTGACCTCAGATTTGCTCTATCAAATCACATTTTTGTGTCATCAGTATATATCTTTATTTACCTGGAGCATACCAAAAATTAACTTTACACCATTATTTGCAAGAATTTTTGCTAGATTGTCATGCTAATTTTGAATAATATGTTCAAGCTGAGTTTTGCATTAAAATCCTTTCTCGTCTTTTCAGGTGTGAACTGAGCCACTGTGATCTAGTTATACTCTTTTACTTGTTTCAGTCATTTGACTGTGGCCATGCTGGAGCACCGCCTTTAGTCGAGCAAATCGACCCCAGGACTTATTCTTTGTAAGCCTAGTACTTATTCTATCGGTCTCTTTTGCCGAACTGCTAAGTTACAGGGATGTAAACACACCAGCATCGGTTGTCAAGCGATGTTGGGGAGACAAACACAGACACGTAAACATATACACACACATACATATGTATACATATATACGACAGGCTTCTTTCAGTTTCTGTCTACCAAATCCACTCACAAGGCTTTGGTCGGCCCGAGGCTATAGTAGAAGACACTTGCCCAAGGTGCCACGCAGTGGGACTGAACCCAGAACCATGTGGTTGGTAAGCAAGCTACTTACCACACAGCCACTCCTGCACCTATGGATACAACATCAAAAAGAAGGACGTACTGTAATGACCCTAATATTTTCTGTTACATCTGTGGCAAGTTCATTCCACAGGTTCAAAGGTGCATCCTTAATAGCTTTGTCAAGAAGGTATATCTTGGAGGCCAGGACAAAACCTGGGCTCCCCATAAAGTTTGCAAAACCTGTGTTGAAACTTGGTGTGATGAAGTAATTCATCAAAGCTCTTGATCACAGTGGGGACTGCTTCACATATATATGTACAACCTGTAATGGATATGTATCCTGTCATAATGAGTTGGTCTGTTGGGTTTGAATGAACTGCAGACTCGGTAATCAGAGTATAATTTCATTTATTTAGCATAAATGATACCGCGTTGATCGGACATCGAAACATATCACTACATTACAAACGTGTATAACTAACTACGAGTTATATGCGGAGAAAGCATGTATTTGGTTCAGCTTAGTTGATAGCAGTGAAAACCACTGTTCTGGGTTGTTGCATATCTTTGCTGAGTTGATAGCAGTTAAAACCGCTTTTCGTACGTTCGAGTCAGAGACTAGATTCAGACTGCCCATCTACTGTTCCCTGTGTTGTATTTATAGTCAGCAGCGAGGTAGACAATCTATTTTTAGCTATGGCAAAATTCTGCTGCTGATTTACAAAAAGGGCGCCAATTTAAGGTTTTCACTAAGGGAGCTGTCGATATATTTTTAGCTATGATGAAATCTTAACTAACTCAATCTAAGGCTATAAGGTGTCCGTTACAAACCTTTCCAAATCTTGGTAACAAGAAGGCAGGAATATTTGACGGACCTCAAATAAGAACACTTCTCAATGAGTGCGGCAGAGGCTAGAGCTTGGAATGTCCTCATGTGGTACAGAATCTCCTTGGAAACAGGAAAGCTGATAACTATCAAGAGATTGTAATGGAACTGCTCTTGAGTTTGCAGGCATTCGGATATAGAATGTGTATTAAATTGCACTACTTACACTTGGGTGAGTTTCTAGAAAACCTGGGTGATGTTAATGAAGAATAAGGCAGATACTTTCATCAGGATGTAAAAGTAATAGAAGACAGCTACCAAGGCTAATGGGACTCAAACATGATAGCAGATTGTTGGCACTCCGTCGCTTACAACATCGAGGGTTCCAGTTGATCCGATCAACGGAACAGCCTGCTCGTGAAATTAATGTGCAAGTGGCTGAGCACTCCACAGACACGTGTACCCTTAACGTAGTTCTCAGGGATATTCAGCGTGACACAGTGTGACAAGGCTGGTCATTTGAATTACAGGTACAACAGAAAACAGGAAATAAGAGTGAGAGAAAGTTGTGGTGAAAGAGTACAGCAGGGTTCGCCACCATCCCCTGCCGGAGCCTCGTGGAGCTTTAGGTGCTTTCGCTCAATAAACACTCACAACGCCCAGTCTGGGAATCGAAACCGTGATCCTATGACCGTGAGTCCGCTGCCCTAACCACTGGGCCATTGCGCCTCCACGATAGCAGATTACTACTGGAGCTTAATGAGAGACATTCCAGCTGTACAAAAGAGATTGTCAAAAACAGGGACATTCTTGCAGTAATAAGATGATTAGAATGAATTATCACAATAAATAGAGATTTTGTGTTCATATTTTGTTATCACCAAGCTTATTCATACATGCTAAAGTGCATTTTTCTCTCACAACTTTGTGTTTTGATTTATTAGGTTAAAAAGAAAAGACACATTGTCTATTAAAAATTGCATCTGTGTATGTTTAATTCTTCCTTTATGAGCATTAAACAGTTGTTTCTAGCAAGAACTAACAGATTTTATATCTCAAAACTCTGATGTGATAGACAAAAATTTGATGCCAGATTTGGATTCAGCTCCCCAAAATTAGTTAAAAACCATTGATAAACCTTGTGCCAGAAAATATGTGTTGACCTGTGATAATTAGTGTAGGTACAACTGAATGGTTAAGATGTTTGCCATCAAACCACATTTTTTCAGTTTCAGTCCCATTGTGTGGCACATTGGACAAGTGTCTTCTACTATAGCCCTAGGCCAACCAAAGTCTTGTGAGTGGATTTGGTTGAAGGAAACTGAAAGAAGCCTGTTGTGTGTGAGAGTGTGTGTGAAAAAGAGAAACAGTGTGTGTGTGTGTGTGTGTGTGTGTGTGTGTGGTGGAGTGTATTGAGGCCCAGATGTGGCTGTATAGAAGCTTGCTGCCCAATCACTTGGTTCTGGGTTCAGTCCCACTGCATGTACCTTGGGCAAGTGTCTTCTACTATAGCCTCAGACTGACCAAAGCTTTGTGATTGGATTTGGTAGACGGAAACTGAAAGAAGCCTGCCACTTATATATATACATTTGTGTTTGTCTCTCCCCATCACTTGGCAACTGGTCTTGGTGTGTTTATGTCCCTATAACTTAGCAGTTTGGCAAAACAGAACGATAGAATAAGTACCAGGCTTAACAAAAGAAGTACTGGGGTCAATTCATTAAATTAAAATTTCTTCAAAGCAGTCTCCCCAGCATGGCTGCAGTCTAATGGTTGAAACAAATAAAAGAGAAAATATATACCATCATCATCAGCATTAACCTCTGTTGTCCATGCTAGCATGGGTTGGACGGTTTGACCAGGGCTGGTAAGCTGAGGGGCTGCACCAGACTCCAGTCTGATTTGGCATGTTTTCTACAGCTGGATGCCCTTCCTAATGCCAACCACTCCAAGAATGTAATGGGTTGTTATTATTATTATTATTATTATTATTATTATTATTATTATTATTATTATTATTATCATTATTATTCAGGTCACTGCCTGGAACCGAACTCGGAATTTTGGGGTTAGTGGCCTGTGCTCTTAACCACTACACCAGATTGCAGGTTGATCTCACAGGTCCACTTAACAGTTCACATTGCCTTGTTGTGGTAAATAGTTTTTCTAAGTGTCCTGAAGTACATAAGTGTAAAAAACTGACATACAGTAAATGTTTTACACAAATTGTTCGCCAGATGTGGTATTCGTGATACCATTGTGTCTAACAATTGAACTTACTTTACTGCAGATGAATTCAAAAAATTCTGTGAAATGTTCTCTATCAAACATGTGACCACTCCAAATGAATAAGTGGAGTGTTTTGTTGATACATTTAAGAGGTTCTTTCAAGAAAGCGAACAATGAAATAATGGATGACCAAGCACTTCAATAGTTTCTGAGGGTATATCGAGTGACACCAAATCGCAATACTCCATCTGGAATGTCACCAGTGGAATTGATGTTTGCTAGGAAGATTAGCTCAATGTTCAACAAGTTGTTACCAGGTGAAAATGGGAAAAATATCAGACAACAAATATAATACAAAATTTTTCAAAATTGGTCACAAAGTTTTCTTTAAAACGTATAAAAATAGTAAAGAAATGTGGAAAAATGGAGTGTTTACTAAACAGATTGGGAAAGTGTTATTTTTAGTAAAAGGTCACAGCTATGAACATAAGAGACATATAAATCAACTAAAAAAAAACGGTTTACTGAGGAAACAGTTACAAGAAACGAAATTCCAATGGAAGTCTTCTATGATACGTTTGATGTACCAACACCTAAACAAACTGTGGAAACTACACAAGAAAAAGAAAATGAACAGAATCACTTGAAATACATCCTAAATGCAAAAGATATTAAGCTCCAGGTGGAGCTAAATTCTCAAAAAGGGGCTATGTTATGGGAGAATCTTGAACACACCCATGCAACAATTACAATAAACAAGAACTGAGTGAATTGCCAAGGGGTGTAGTTGGCGGTATTAGTTTGAAATGTGTTGGTTTAACAGTCAGTAGTTGAAAAGTGAATACTGAGTATCGTACCTACGTTCGAGTAGTATGGAGTGCGTTCTGTGTTAACATATATTCCAGCAATAGGTTATTTGTAGATAACCACAACTATCTATTTATTTGTGTAATACCATTTTACATAAGCAATATGAAGCTATGGCAAAGAACAAATCAAGTTTCGATTAGGGAGCAAATATTTAAGAAAAAGTGGAAGTGGATTGGTAGCACAATTAGAAAAGACACCTTCTATCGCAATGTTAAATGTCATGAACAGTGGTTTGGTAAAAGGGAAAAAGCTCAACCACAACCGAGAAGGGAACTTCGTGGAAAAAAGGTTCTTCTCTCTATCTGGTGGGATTGCAAAAGAGTAATTTGCTTTGAATTGTTACCACCTAATGCGACAATCAATGCTCAAGTCTACAGTCAGCAATTAGAGCGTTTAAACCAAGCTTTGAAGAAAAAAAGACTTGCTTTAGTGAATCAAAAAGGAGTGATGTTTCATCAGGACAATGCGATACCCCACACTGCAAAGATCACATCACAGAAGGTCGAAGAGCTTGGTTGGGGAAAAATTCCTCATCCACCTTATTCTCCCGACCTTGCTCCTTCAGACTACCATTTGTTTCGTAGTTTACAGAATCATTTTGGGGACATAACTTTCGCAAGCCAGGTGGAGATCGAAACTGACATTTCAGAGTTCTTCGCTTTGAAACTAAAAGAGTTTTACATTGATGGGATTAAAAAGCTTGTAAATAGATGGAAGGAAGTCATAGATAATCAGGGAAAATACATTGATGATTAAATTTCAATTAAATATAACATTTGATCACTTGTTTTCTTTATTCAAAATTCGGACAGAACTTATGGGATGACCTGATATATTAAATACATGAAATACTAAAAATGTGTATATATGTATATCCAACTTACACAGAATACAAATGAAATAGAAAATTAAAGAGGTGAAAGAAACCTGTTGTATACATAGTGACAATTATAATTCTCGTTTTTGGTGAAACATTGCAACCTGTTGTTTATAGTAATTTTTATGTATACACATTAGCGAATCACTAAATCATCTGATAATTTGGATGAGGAAAACTTAAATACTAATGACAAAGCAAATCTGAAAAGAGCTGAACAATCAAACTGGTTTAACTGATGAGGTAAAAGAAACTGCTGAAACTGATGTCAGTATTAAGAATTCTTGATCAGCACTGATCAGACAATTATGGTTCCTGTTAGTATATATGTTTTCATTTATGTGCATTAACTACGGCATTAGAGCGGTTTAGCTCTTATTTATTGCAATGTAAGTGTTTCCTAACACCATAGTCACATTTAGTGACAATTATATCGAGTGTTGGGCCTCACGGAGGCAATGACCAAGACCTTTAGCATTATGTTGTGCTTGAGAAGAAGACCCATCAAGCTGAGCAAAGTTGCAGTCATGGCAGATACCAGTGTCACACAAATTGGCACCCATGCTGGTGGCACGTAAACGCACCCCGGTGTCATGCAAATAGCATGTAAAAGCACCCATTATACTCTTGGAGTAGTTGGCGTTAGGAAGGGCATCCAGCTGTAGAAAGCCATACCAAATCAGACTGGAGTCTAGTGCAATCTTCCAGTATGCCAGCCCAGTCAAACTGTCCAACCCATGCCAGCGTGGACAACGGACGTTAAATGATGATGATGATGAGGAGGAGGAGGAGGATATATATACACACAACAGGTTTCTTTCAGTTTTTGTCTACCAAATCCACTCACAAGGCCTTGGTCAGCCCGAGGCTATAACAGACACTTGCACAAGGTGCTATGCAGTGGGACTGAACTCAGAATCACATGATTGGGAAGCAAGCTTCTTACCACACAATCATGCCTTTAATTATTAAAGTTTAATATACAAAGTCTCTTACAAATTTCAGATCTTACTGTATGAGTACTGTCCATACCTGCATAACAAGTTTCATCTTATGGTCTAAACGCATATGATCTCTCATCTTAATTAGGCAAAATTCAATTTTTTCAATGGTGATGATGGAATAGTGGTGGTGGTGGTGATGGTGGTGGCGGCGGTAGAGATGAAGGCAGTAGTGGTAGTGGGAGGTTACAGTGATAGTATTGTCTGAGTCGGGGTAATAGTTATGATGGTAGTAGTAGTAGTAGTAGTAGTAGTGGTGATGATATCGTTAGTGGTTGCGTTCGTAGCTGTGGGAATGATTGGGGAAGAGGACGAAATTGGGGGAGGGCGGGAGGTGGAGAAATATAAATAAAGCAACCGAATAAGAGGCGTAAATTTTGAGAGGGAAGGACTGTGCATTACACGGGAGGAGGGTAGCTTATGTAGTTGATGGGTGGGAAGAAGTGGGTGGGACAGTGGTGCTAAGAAATATGTTTGATGCCAGCAACAGAAACAAACTGAAAGACAGATGTGTGTGGTGGCGGTGCAAGTGTGTGTGTGTGTGAGTGCATGTGTGAGTCTGTGTGTGTATGAGCGCCTATGTGTGTGTGTGTGTGTGCGTCCATGTGTAGTTGCAGTTGTTATTTAACCCAACTAATCCTTGAATGAGTTAACTTATGGTCAAAGGCCTTCCAGCCGCGACCATCCCGTTTTTGTGTATCTGTGATATTGTCGTGTATGTCTTTTTCATTTTAATTTTCATTGTAATTTTCTGGTAATTTGGCTGTTATTTCTAACAGGTCGAACGACTGCTTAGACGCATCCCTGTTGACTCGCACCGCATATCTGTTTTGTGAGTATGTGTGTGGGGGTGGGAGGGAGATAGAAATATAAACAAAGGGGAAAAAGAAAAAGAAGACACAAATAGAGGAAATGGAAGGAAGAAATAAAGAAGAAAAGAAAGACTAAAATAATGGGAGAGGTGCGGCGAGAAGAGGGTGGGGCAAGAAAAATAGACAAATATCGGGACATAGAGAGATATAGATAGATAGATAGATAGATAGATGAGAGAAGAGAATCTAAAATGTCAGTGAAAGAGGAACAGACTGAGGGGGTGCGCTCAGAGAGAGAAATAGAGTGAAGAAAAGAGGAAAGGATCGTCCTAGATCACATATTGCCATTTGCTCCGGCTTTGGCGAATGTTGTAGTTCATGTTGGCTATTTGGTAGGATAAGGATATTTTTTGTGTTCGCTCTGCTCTACATCGGGGCTACATTTTCTTTATTTTCACCACCGCCGTCGTCACCATCGTTCTGAATTAGACAGGAAAAGAAATATTCCATACATACGTTTATATATGCAAATACACGCAGAATGGATCAGATATGACTCTCTTTAATACAGACTCCAGATTTTTCAAGGTAAGTTGATTGCATCAAGTAGAAATGCACTCGCATACACACACACACACACACACACACACACACACATATATATTCCTACATGTATATTAATATGCATATGTATACAGAATCACATGTAAACATTACCGATATATACTTTCACATGGACGTTGTGTTTGGGGGAGAGAGAGATTTGAGGAGGCGATGGAAACATGAAATTTGAAAGAAGAGAGAGTAGAAAGAGAAATAAGATGATTAGTAGATGAGAACATTGTCATTGAAAAGACGTTGTTTGGGGGTTGTTCATGGATCAATAATTTATTTTTGTTTTTGTGGTGAATTTAAAAATGTAGTGAATGGGAATAAGTAGTATAATATGTTGGGAGAAAGAAGGTAGTGTTCGCTTAAGTTACTGGAGATAACTTTGCCTTGATTTATTCAGATTTACGAACGTGGTCATGAATTCCTAATTTTGATATTTGTGTGTATACATATTTACATACATGTATATATCCGCAAACATGTGACTATATATACGTATAGATAGGTTCAAAGATATGCCTGTGCAGACGAATTCAGGAAAACCTGTACCTTATTTTGGGCACATTCAATCTGAATGGGTTTTGAAGAAATGATTTGGTTTCTTTTAAGCGAACAGTTCAACTCATATAATAAATTCATCTTTACAAATTCTCTTGTGCATACATGCTTACATACACACATATATATAAACATATAAGAACACACACATATATATATATATATATATACACGCACACAGTTTTAATCTTACGGACTCATACACAGATCCAATCCTGCGAGCACTTGTACACACACTCAGAAACAACCCCAGTAATTGCGTGTGTGTGTGTGTGTGTGTGTGTAAGTACATACACACACACACACATACACTGTTCTACGAAGACTCGCGCGCGCATGCACACACCCTTGAAAATGTTGGGATAAGATTATGCTCGAAACTATTGATCGATACTTAACTACCGCTCTTGTCATTAGTTCGCCCCTCCCCTAGACTATGTTACTGTACCAAGCCCCACTCAAAGCCCTATTAACGACGATAATTCTTTGTGTTAAAATATTTATTAATTTCCTAATTAAGGGTACATTGTCGTACAGTGTCCCTTTATCGTGCTCGCTTTCGGCGGTTTTGATAACACAAACAGAAACTCAGGTTTGAACTTATGCTGCATAAGGGAACCTCTACATAGACATTTGGTTGCTAGAAATAGGAACTAAATCTCCTTCATAGCACAACAGACTGTCTTAAACTGAGGGCATTCCTAGATATAGTGTATTCGAAAAAATAAATGATGATGACCACGGTCGGAAGGCCATAGACCAAAAGTTCTGTTTCATTAGGGTCTACCTGGAATTCAACAGCGATGACGCCGAGCATTGTCACTTCCATTTATTAACAGCCAAACTAACCTCTCATATACAATTACAAGTTTGTGCACAAACTCTGGAGTCTCTGCTTTCAACCGACACTCTCACTTCATCTTATTCCACATTACCTTACTTCTTTCTACCTACTTCTTTTCATATTCATCTACCTTTTCATTCTTTCCTTCTCTCGTTCTTCATCCTCATTTACCTGTCTGATAAATTCTGTTATCTCCTACTATTTTAGCTGTTTGTTCGTCTATCTTTCTATCGATTTATTTCGTGCTGTTCCTTCGTATCGAAACGTATTTATCCATAATGTATTCCTTATACGCGCGTGTATGTATGTTTGCATGTATGGATGTAATCTATTTTCTTGCATTTTCCATATCTTTTCTCTCTCATCTACTTGTCCTGCTATCGTTATATTTCGGCATCTCTCTCCCTTTCTCTCTCTCTCTCTCTCTCTCTCTCTCTATCTCTCTCTCTCTCTTTCTGCATTTCTGTTAACGTAAAGACGAGCTAAAAAGGGAAAATTTACATGGTCGTTCGAACTGCTAGAAATGGCCGCCAAATTTTCCTTAAATCACACCTTTGCATCTTAAGAAAGGATAGAATACATTGAATAATATAGTTCTAGATATCTGGAACGAAAAAGATGGGATGGTCATGGCTGGAAAAGCTTTGATCAAAGGTCCCTTGGATCAGAGCTGACTGAGGTTGAACAGCAATAGCAGTCTGTTCTTTAATGATACAAACTGGACATTTTTTTTATTGCATTTCTCAACACACACACACACTTATCCATGTATGTTTTGTCAACAAACTGTTGTGGTTGTTGCTCAACTCCAGAGAAAAAGTGTCAGTTGAAAGCAGAGACTAAGTTTGCTCTAGGCGTGTAAAACTATTGGATCAGGTTATGAAAGTTACTAAAAAGAGATGCGGTGCATTTTATCAGCATAGATGTAATGCAGTTTGGTTTTGTGCCAAGAAGAAATATTTGCCATCTTTTTAGTAGAGAATGCAGAAATATTTTGCCAAGAGTAAAACCCTGTTTGTGACATTTCTTGACTTTTGACACAGTTTCATACTCTAAGGTCTGGTGCTCACTAAGGAAACTAGGGACCAGCAAATAGCTTGTGAGAGCTGTACAAACCATGTGCAGAGATGCTGTCAGCAAAGTAAGTATGAGTAATAAGAATAGCAATGAATTCAGTAGGGATACATCAAAATTCAGTCCTCAGCTTCACATTTCATTATCCTCTAAATTGTGATGTAGTCAGATGAAGTAGTGGGCAATGCTTTCATGGGGGTGATACTTTTAGATCTGCTGTATAAACATGTATGGGTTTGGAGGCTCAAGGGTGGGGCAGCAAATTCGAGTGCTGCCTCAGGTGGCACACACTCTAGCTACATCAACTGCCTCCAAAACCATATCGGAAATGTAATCGTTTTTATTCCAATGTGCCTGAGACTACCCTCTTGTCCTTGTGTCTGTGTTTTTCCCTGCCACCACTGCTTGACAAGACAACTAGTGCTAGCATGTTTACATCCCCGTAACTTAGTGGTTCAGCAAAAGAGGCCGATAGAATAAGTACTAGGCTTTTAAAAATAAGTACCGGGGTCTATACATTCAACTAAAAAAATGATCCAGTTCTTGGGCCTGTTGGATTCTGTCAAACCATTGCCTGCATGGAACATGTATGTTAAATGATGATGATAATGATATGTATGTATATGGTGGTGGTATAGAGACACACACACACACACATATATATATCTATATTCCTGGTCTGGAAACCTATAATGAAGAGGTCACAAAGTAAGCTAAGCAAAGACTAAAGTTTTAGAAATAGAAGCTCACCTGGGAAATGACTTTTCTCTGTGTAGAAAAAGAGGTAAGCAAGATTTCCATATTGTGTACTCTGTATAAATAATGGGTGCATAAGAGATACTGTGGGATCAAAGGCTGATTAACAAAAGGGTTTGACTCTGCTTGCAGCTGATACACTGGAGCACAAGAGTATTAAATGTGCAGGTGAAATAGACTTTCCAATACCCAGACAGCTCTCTAGAAGTAGTTGATAGCTGTTGTAACACAGGGGACTTAATTAGCTGTGAAGGTTCAAGTATAGTACCCTATATAAAAACTGGTTGGAACATTCCAGGGAGCTACTACTTCTATTGGTAATAAAGGGCTTAACTCTTCAGAGTGAAGGGTAGGTTTTATGATACTTATATACAAACTGTAGTGGAGGCGCAATGGCCCAGTGGTTAGGGCAGCGGACTTGCAGTCATAGGATCACGGTTTTGATTCCCAGACTGGGTGTTGTGAGTGTTTATTGAGCGAAAACACCTAAAGCTCCATGAGGTTCCAGCAGGGGATGGTGGTGAACCCTGCTGTACTCTTTCACCACAACTTTCTCTCACTCTTACTTCCTGTTTCTGTTGTGCCTGTAATTCAAAGGGTCAGCCTTGTCACACTGTGTCACGCTGAATATCCCCGAGAACTACGTTAAGGGTACACGTGTCTGTGAAGTGCTCAGCCACTTGCACGTTAATTTCACGAGCAGGCTATTCCGTTGGTCGGCTCAACTGGAACCCTCGACGTCGTAAGCGATGGAGTGCCAACAACCATACAAACTGTAATCGTGCATGGTAGTGAGAGGTGGGCCTTGCATGCAGAGGGTTTATGAAGAAAGGAAAGAAATGAAGCATGTTTTGCTCAATGTGACTAAAGCCTGAGAGAGGGACATGCACAATTGTCTTGCCATAGAGGAGATACATGGCTACCCCACATTATTTAAGGGTGGTGGGAGGAGCTGGATAGGAGATGGAGATGATAGTTATGAGATGCCTGAGCATCTCAAGATACAAGTAGGTGAGTATAAGAGAGAATATGGACACTGAATCAGGAGGGAAAGGAGGGGGTGCATAATTTCTAAAGAGTGTCAAAAGAGAATAACAGATGGGGGAAGGGGTAATGAATAAGGGTAGAGGTGTTGTTGATTATAGATAAGGGTTTATAACCCAAACTATGTTCTCATGATATTCTACATGCTTAGACATCTATGTATATATCTATTAAGAATTTATGACGTATTATTAATATTAATATCTATACTCATATATTTCTCATATTCCAATGAAACACATGTAGCAGAATTAAAAAGGTACCACATATTCCAGTTTTTGTTTATATATCTATATGTGTGTGTAAGCCATCTAAAAGTCCATAAATTAGGAAAAATTGCACTCGTATATCTGTCAGTAGAGTGGGTATATTAATCGAAGTGTACAGTATTATATTTCCATTACAGCTGAGCTTACCAATTGGTTTCACACTATGCATTCAATAGAGTGTTAGGTAACAGTCCAACTATGTAACCTAGCACTCTTCAGAGGTAGCCATTATGGAATGTATATGACAACTGCTCCCTATTGTTGGAGGTAAATAGATACATCCGGTTTGTGGCTGCTGTGAAAAAGATGATGAAATGAATTTGAAGGGGGGGGGCCTTCAAAATTCGCTATAACATCCACAAGTCCTCCTTCAACATCCTAGAGAATTGCAACAACACAACCCTAGCCAAGCACATATGGTCATTGAAAGAAAGTACCACCATACAGCATCAAGTGAAGGATTCTAGAGAAGTATAAAGCATACTTCAAAAGCAGTAGGAAGAGCAGATTATGTCTGGCTGAGATAAGAGCGATTTTAAAGAGCTCCCAGCACCCAGGCAACAGCCTGAACAGCAGAAGTGAAATATTTAATCCTTGCATATGTGAAAGGAAGTACATCCTATCATACTTGCATGCCCCATCATGACTATAATTATCTGCCCCCTCCCCCAACTTCGGTCCTCCACTTATACCTAAGAGTCCAGCAAAGAGTTTGACCTTCAAGCAAGATCGTTGCCAGTGCCCCTGGACTGGCTCTTGTGCGGGTGGCACATAAAATACACCATTTTGAGTGTGGCCGTTGCCAGTACTGCCTGACTGGCCTTCGTGCCGGTGGCACGTAAAAGCACCCACTACACTCTCTGAGTGGTTGGCGTTAGGAAAGGCATCCAGCTATAGAAACTCTGCTAAATCAGATTGGAGCCTGGTGTAGCCATCTGGTTTCACCAGTCCTCAGTCAAATCGTCCAACCCATGCTAGCATGGAAAGCGGACGTTAAACGATGAACGATACACTAGCACACACACAAACAAACACACATACCCCAGCATAGCAGACATCCACCCAATAGACTTTTTTTCCACCACCACCACCGATATAAGTCCCCACGCATATTATACCCCTACACACACATACATAAATGTAGTATTAGCACCAAACTTTGGCAATGTGAGCTATACTAACCCCTGAACTGGACATTGTTGCATTGTTCCAAAGATCGCGCCTATCCCATCTAGAGTAAGAACTATGTACTACAATATCTTGGAATTCAAGGGCTCACAGCTATTTAATTCCTTGCCAAAACATATGAGAGATCTTTTTGGAGTGAGGGTAGATGTTTTCAAGAAACAACTGAATCCCATTCCTGCTGTCAAAGGTCCCAGATGAACCTATGTCACAGCAAGAAACTCAAAAGAGGCCAGCAATGTCGAACTCCCTTCTTCAGTTAAGGCCAATCACATAAAAATAGCCATTGAAAAGGTGATTAAACTAGTGGTGCTCCAGCATTGCCACAACATTTGGGCTACAACATATGAATGAATAAAAGGATACATACATATATATACATGTGTGTGTGTGAATGTTTGTGTATGTATATTATATATATAGGCGTAGGAGTGGTTCTGTGGTAAGTAGCTTGCTTACCAACCACATGGTTCCGGGTTGTCCCACTGCGTGACACCTTGGGAAAGTGTCTTCTACTATGGCCTTGGCCGACCAAAGCCTTGTGAGTGGATTTGGTAGACAGAAACTGAAAGAAGCCCGTTGTATATATGTATATATATATGTATGTGTGTTTGTGTGTCTGTGTTTGTTCCCCCACCATCGCTTGACAACCGATGCTGATGTGTTTACGTCCCCGTAACTTAGTGGTTCGGCAAAAAGAGACCGATAGAATAAGTACTAGGCTTCCAAAGAATAAGTCCTGGGGTCGATTTGCTCGACTAAAGTCGGTGCTCCAGCATGGCCACAGTCAAATGACTGAAACAAGTAAAAGAGTTTATACAGATTTATATAT
>NC_069005.1:24137352-24139216 GCF_001194135.2 Octopus bimaculoides | reverse complement strand
ATATTGATAGAAAGGACAACAAAAGAAAGAAAGAGACCTTAATATTATGTAAATAGAGGAATTTATCTGTAAAAATATGTCACACTTATTCGGTAGCCATGATAAAACTCTGAGTTTCGGATGCCTGGGTGGGAACCCATGCCAACATCTCTTCAGTTATCCAGCCATTGAAAATTCCTATGAAAAATTCCCACCCCGGCATCTGAAACTTGGAGTTTTATCATGGCTACCGAATAAGTCTCACATATTTTTACAGATATATATATATATATCTGCCGGGGTGGGAACACACATATATATATACACACACACACATATATGTATACATATATAGATATATACATATATGTATACACACACACAAACACACACACGCATACACACACATACTCATTGATATGCATACACAAACACGTGGCAGCTATAATTGATGAAAGCAATGAAATTGAAATAATATCCTGTTTAATTTTGTTACATTGAATGTAAAATTCCGAGAAAGAAAGAATGGCATAAATACAGGATGTATTCAATTGAATTTGATGTCATAAGATACAAATTATGAAGAAAATATATATGTAAAAAAAGTTGAAAATAGTTGCTAGCTGGTGGGATTGGTATCAATTTAGATCAGTACGTTCCTGTTTCAGCTGTTAATTGTATCATGAGCTTGATGCTGATAGCAAGTCCTTACATCAAATGTTTTATTCGGCCAGTGACATTGAACAAAGCCTAAACATTTGCTAAACACTTCAAGAACTCATTACCACATTAACAATCCTTTTATTGTGATATAAGATTTATACTCATGCATTGATATCTACTCACAACCATCCACTTGTTCAAGATAACTCTTCAAATTTTTTATCAGTCATTTTGGGAAGCTACTATAGATAAAATATTCACAGATTCACGCTACATCAAAACCACTTTAAAAATAGATTAAAAGAGCAAGGATTTTCGTGTTTTTTTTATCTGCCACATATAACAATTGGATTTTCTCAACTCTTTCATTCATCAAACTTAGATTGTCAAACAAGGTGAGCTTATTATTACATTATTTCTTTTACTTAATGCATAAATATAAGCAGTATACCAAAAAATTACTGGAATTACAGTTAGTTTTTGTATTTAATTATATTGTCTAGCAGTAAATATTTCTTACATAGGTCTATACAACAGAAATTACTGCATAAAAAAAGCACTGCCATATTATACACACTCTAATTTCAGCAACACATATTCAGGATATAACATTCTTAGTGCATTAAAGCATGCAATACAACTGCATATCACACCTGTAGTGATTGTTTGAGACAGTATTTTTTTTTTTTAAGTGATATGGTACATATCAAATATAGCCAAATTCTTTAACTAATGGTATTATTATTGTTTGGTGTAGTTTATTATTACTATCAATTTTCTTTTTTTATTATTTGCTTTCACTGGACTACCAAGTATCATGTGCTCTTGTTGTTATTTTTACTGTATTGAAAGTGTTTTCAGCATCGCCTTACTGGCACATGTGCCAGTGACACATGATAAACAACATTCAAGCGTGGTCGGTGCCAGTGCCGCCAGACTGGCTCCCATGCACGTAGCACGTAAAAACACCTTTGAGCGTGGTCGTTGCCAGAATCGCTTGACTGGCCCTCATGCCGGTAGCACGTAAAAGCACTCACTACACTCTCGGAGTGGTTGGCATTAGGAAGGGCATCCAGCTGTAGAAACTCTGCCAAATCAGATTGGAGCCTGGTGTAGCCATCTGGTTCACCAGTCCTCAGTCAAATCGTCCAACCCATGCTAGCATGGAAAGTGGACCTTAAACGATGATGATGATGATGATATATATGTATTCTCACATACT
>NC_069005.1:24133973-24137269 GCF_001194135.2 Octopus bimaculoides | reverse complement strand
TAAACAAATAGTAAATGAGTATATGCATATATACGTACAGGTATGTGCATACTGACATCCACCTGTATGTATAGGTGCATATCTGGGTACAGGACATTGCAAACAAAACGTAGATGAGAAAACACACAAGCCACATAGAGAACATTCTACTTCATCAGCTACCCACGTTTTAACACCAGCGTTTCGAAGAGCTTGGGCAGGACGCATCGTTAAAACGGCTCATCCCATGGACCGCAGATTAAATTTGTATACGCAAATTAAATCTAGCCATGGAAGAATGTAGTGGCGGACAAAAAACAAGACAGAACAACAAACAGAAAAGGCTTTACGGCCAGATGAGAAAAATTATGTGTGTAGGAACGCTGTGAAGCACGAACTTGAAAGGGACGAAGTGGTTTGTGTGCTTGCTCGGCGATAGCCAAGGAAGAAAAGGATTAATGACCGGAAGCATGTGACCATGCCGGTGTAAAGGGAAGAGAGAGAGTGGTAGAGGGAGAAACGTAAAATGTTTTCAGTGTAATGGCATTGGAGTGCTTCAAACTCCACTGTTAGTTTAGCACTATGTGGTGACCATAGCTGAGAAGAGTAATCTAGGTGGCTAAGAACAAAGGTCCTTCGCAGGGTCAACATAACTTCTACCCGTATTTCTAACCAATCAGCGAACAAAGAAATTTTCAAGTCAAACAAGGGCTTTTATAATTTAGCACTGGAGAAGCAGGATATAGGGAAAAATTAAAATTCTACAGCAAAAACGATAAAATAAAAAAAATGTAATGAGAAGGACGATCATAACAATAATCGCAGTATACTAGACAACAGAGGATAGGAAACAAATAATAGCCAGCAAATGACTAAGGAAAAAAATAAGGCTAGGAATTTTAAACATGAATGCCAACTAATATGATGATTAGTAGTGATTTTAAAGAATTAGGGCTACATAAGGTGGAAAGAAACTTACATATTAATTGAAACACTGAGATAAATGAGTTAACTACTATGAGAACCAGTCCAGTGGAACTACACAAATAATTAACGATTGTAATAATAAGAGGACCAAATATAAAAGCCATGGAAATAGGTTAAACACTTTTAATATGTACTTAACTAAAACTACTGGCAACCATGCCACAAACTTCTCTAGTAAAATTATCTCTAGTAATGTCAAGTTATATATAATTTCCTTCAGAAAGCAAATTGTTCTCCTCATCAATGGAAAAGTATTTTGCAAAAAATAGCTAATATTTTTAAGTGTTTAATGGGCATAAATTTACGCTTACATTTTCTAATTGCTGAAACATTGCACAAATTATAGCAACACACAATGTGAGTAAGTTAAGTAGTTTCCATGTGAATATTGATGGTAGTAACCCGAATATAAATAGTGGATTAGAAATAAATAGTAAGTATGTTGATATAATTAACCAAGCTATGGGCATGAGAAATAGATACAGCAGAAGTATTAATCAAAGGAAAGCAACCATAAGTAACTCAGACATGAGACTAGGAAGGGAACACAAGAATGCTAGAAAGTGTACTAACCAGAATGTCATTAGTGAAAATAGAAGAAATAACCTGAAAAATAGGCAAAATAAGTTAGAGACTACCCCTAATGAAACCAACATAGAAAATAATAATGGAATTAGAAGAGCTAATAACTGTGATTGCACAAGGAATAGACAATTTCCTTTAAACTTTGAATGTAAAATTAAAAATATGGTTTACAGGTGCAAAGTTACATCAGAAGAAAAAGAGTATTTCTATATAGGTGCCAGCTCACCTTTTAATAAACAAAGAATAGCTAGCCATGAAAATTCTTTCAGATTTAGGGAAAAGAAAAATTATACTAACCTTAGTAAATTAATTTGGTCACTGAAAGAAATTGACAAAGTGTATTCAATTGGCTGGGATATTATTAGTAAGGCTAAACCTTATAGAATAGGGAGTAAAAATGCGACTTTTGCATAGAGGAAATGTACCAAATCTTCACTTCTAAATTTAATCTAGTAAACACAAGACAAGAACGTGCTCTAAGATACCTTCATGCAAGAAAATTTATGTTTAAACAATTCAAATAAACAACTTACATTTTGTATAATAATAAAAATTATTAGAACAACAACTGTGAAAACAAGAACCAAAAAATTGAAATTAAATGAATATCTCTAAACTAAGAATATTCTCTTTGAAATGAGTGGAACGGTAAACTTCTAATAGTAATGATAAATCTACATAAACATCCAATCCCTAACCCTAACCTTGACCTATTTTTAGGACTATGTTTTGCTTCACCTACCACAATTAGTAGAGGTGAACCCTAAGTCAAGAGTCCTACAGCTATTAGTAGTAGCACCCATAACCTCCTACAAAAAACTTTATTCACTCAGTTCACTGATTCCTTCAGTTTCACTTCAAAATGGCAAAGAGTAAGGACCTTCATATCAGGTTGCATATCCAACAGTGTGTAGTCGATGCAGTTGAAACATGTGTAGATCTAGAAAAAGATTCTGTGAATAGCTGTTAAATAAAATATTGAATGTGAAAAATCTCCATTCTCCTTATCATTATTAATACTATATACATATATATATACATTTATATCTATTGGATTGCTACTGTCACTAACTATTAGGTTGTCAAGAAAGTTCTTGTGGTTTTTAACCTTTAAATTCAGATGCACATATCTCGGCTCAAACAAAACTTTATTAATCAAAATAAACACCTTCAGAATCAACACACTTTTGCCAACACGAAACAATTTTATTTATGCCAGTAGCATAAAAATCCTGTGTTCTCGTGTCCATGAAGTTGTTGAAGGCGTGTTTTGTATCGTCTCGGTTTTTGAAGCATTTCTCACGCAGGAAGTTGTCGAGATGCTTGAAAAAGTGGTAGATGGTAGGCAAGAGTTCAGGTGAGTATGGCGGATGAGGCAGAATTTTGTAACCCAATTCGTTCAACTTCTGCAGGGTCAATTGTACGACGTGCAGACGAGTGTTGTCATGGAGAAATTGGTTCTTTTCTATTGACCAATGCTGGCTGTTGTTGTCAGAGTTTCTTATGCATTTCATCTATTTGCTGACAGTACTTCTCCACCGTAATGGTTTTGCCTGGATCCAAAAAGCTGTGATGGATGAGACCAGCCACAGACCACCAAACAATCACCATGACCTTCTTTTGGTGCAACTTTGGCTTTGGGAAGTGCTGTGGAGCTTCATCGGCGTCCAACCACTGAGCTGAGCGTCGCCAGTTGTCGTAAAGAATCCACTTTTCATTGCAAGTCACAATCCGGTCGAGAAATG
>NC_069005.1:24132443-24133963 GCF_001194135.2 Octopus bimaculoides | reverse complement strand
TTGCTGCGTAAAAGAAGGGAAGACAACACTTCAAACCAGCATTTTTTTTGGTTGTTGTTCAATTTGTGTGGCACCCATTTCTCAAGTATTTTTGTTTTTCCAATCTCTTTCAAGTGGTTGGAAGTTGTCATATACGTTACATCTAATTCAGAAGCAAGCTCTCGAACAGTTGTGTGTGGATTGGCTTCCACTAAGGCTCTTAGTTGATCGTTGTCAACATCCGATGGCCAACCACTACGCTTATCATCTTCAAGACTCTCATCACCGCTATGAAATTTCTTGAACCACCATTGTGCTGTACGTTCATTAGTTGTTCCTGGGCCAAATGCCTCGTTGATATCATGAGCTGTTTCAGCAGCTTTTCGACCTAGCTTGAGCTGGAATAAGAAAATTGTGCGAATTTGCTTTTTGTCCATGTTGTATTCAATGTTCTGGAAAAAAATGGCCTAATTATTCAAAAAGAAAAAAAGTAACACGATTAGATGGAGCAAAATATGGGCTTTAAAATAATATATAAAGTCAAAGTAATTTAATGAAAATGAATTTGAAAATACATCCTTTAAAACCAAAATTAAAAATTCTGCAAGAACTTTCTTGATAACTTAATACATTGATGATACAAAATTATCACAGCCAATAAAAAATCTAGATGACATTGCAAGCCTATAGCAGGACCTGAACGCAATAAACAAGTGGGGTGGAGTGAACAAAATGTAGTTTAATGCTGGAAAATTTCAAGCACTGCCATATCAATTCACAAATGCACAGCAGCCTGCATTTACAGGACAGGACCAAAGGCACTGCAATCCCAGAGTCACGGGCAGTGAAAGACTTGGGGATCAACATGTGGAATGATGCATCATTTCATAGTGCTAAACTAGCAGTTGAGCTGAGGCAGTCCAATACCACTACACTAAAAAGGATCGAAACAGTGCAGCAGGTGAACTACAAAGAGAGGCTGAAAAAATTACTTTACTCCTTGGAGCGAAGGTGCAACAAATATGTAATAATCTACATATGGAAAACTATAGAAGGGCGAGTACCAAATTTTGGCATTCAATGATATATACAAATGCCATTATATTGTACCAAAGGTACCATCCACTCCATCTAAATCCAGGACCAGGTACTGAAATAGAGCTAAGGCTCAAAGGCTCACAGTTCTTCAATGCCATGCCACAAAAATTAAGAAATTTACATAATGTGGACGGATACGTCTTCAAATAGGAACTAGACATCCTCCTCTCCACAATACTGGATGAACCAACTGCCCAACATGAGGTACAGACAAGGGCAACAGAATCAAACTACCTCATACACAAATTGGACCCACAACTGGGACAAAGGCACATGCAAGAGTGTTGATATTAAACACCACCAACCAGAGGAAATCAGCAAAAGCATGGTTGTGCTCCAGCATGGCCACAGCTGCAACGAATAAAAGAATGCATATGTGTGTGTGTTCATGCATATATACATATATATATGCATATTTATATGTTCATATATATATATATATA
>NC_069005.1:24127259-24132009 GCF_001194135.2 Octopus bimaculoides | reverse complement strand
ATATATATATATATATATATATATATACACACACACACACACACACACATATATATATATATATACATGTATGTATGTATTCACACACACATGTATACTGTGTTATGTATGCCTTTTTATGGGTAAAATAATATTTAAGCATAAATCATTTGTTTGTTTGTCACAATGACAAGCATCTTCCCTTCCCATAACACATCTAGCCATTAGATGTTACAATCTTGTTGCTCCATGTAAATTGTGACATATCAAATATTAAGCAGTAGTCTCTGATTATACAGCGACTGTGTGTTAAATGTTTCGCTCGTGCGCGCACACACACACACACACATACACACATGAGGACACACACACGAACGCACATGCATGCACTCACACACTCCACTGTGCTGCTTACATTAACCAGAAATAATTTCCTGTTTAGACTGTATATATAACAGCAACAAATGTCTCGATCAAATTTTATGTTTATGTGTCCCTAACTTTTCAGGCTACCACCCATTTAAGAATCTTTCATCAATATGCTGCCCTGCCGTAAAGTAAGTGGAAAATTAAATTATATTTTTCTTTAATTAAAGTTAATATCGTATAATCAGAACTACAATTGTTCCAAAGTGTTTAAAACAGTTTGAGATTTTGTGATATTCATCTATTCTTTTGCTTGTCTCAATTATTTGACTGTGGCCATGCTGGAGCACCACCTTTAGTCAGACAAATCGACCCTGGGATTTATTCTTTGTAAGCCTAGCACTTATTCTAACAGTCTCTTTTTGTTGAACTGCTAAGTTACAGGGATGTAAACACACAAACATACACAAACATACACACACACACACACACATATATACCAAGGGCTTCTTTCAATTTCCATCTACCAAACCCATTCACAAGGCTTTGGTTGGCCTGAGGCTATAGTAGAAGACACTTGCCCAAAGGGGCCATGCAGTAGGACTGAACCCAGAACCATGTGGTTGGTAAGCAAGGTACTTATCACACAGCCATAGAAATTTTTTCACATCTTCCGCAATGAAAGTATACTGCATTTTTAATTCTTCAGTTCAGCTATTTGCAGTTTAGTCTCTCTCTTTTTACTCTTTTACCTGTTTCAGTCATGTCACTGTGGCCATGCTGGAGCACCACCTTTAGTCAAGCAAATCAACCGCAGGACTTATTCTTTGTAAGCCTAGTATTTATTCTATCGGTATCTTTTACCAATCCGCTAAGTTACAGGGATGTAAACACACCAGCATCGGTTGTCAAGCGATGTTGGTGGGCGGGGGGGCCAAACACAGACACACAAACATATACACACACACACAAACATATATATATATATATATATATATATATACATATATACGACAAGCTTCTTTCAGTTTTCATCTACCAAATCCACTCACAAGGCTTTGGTCGGCCCGAGGCTATAGCAGATGCCACGCAGTGGGACTGAACCCAGAACCATGTGGTTCATAAGCAAGCTACTTACCACACAGCCACTCCTATGCCTATCTTTATTAATCTTTACTTCTATCAGTTTTCCTTTTAATCACATTTTTGGATTGTCACTAATTGAAAATGGATCTAAATACACACACATATGTCATTTAGTAAACGTCATTTAGTGTTGATTCAAATGCCATTTCTTCTATAACTGGAAGGTGTTCGATTTTTTCTATCGTCCTTGTGTCATCAGATGATGGTCTATTCAAAAGTGCGGAAAAATGTTCTACCCAACACTTATGAATAGAAGCGGTGTCAGAAGAAAACGTCCATTTGCTGTTCTCACTGGAGCTATTGAAGATTTTGGGCCATATACCTCCTTAACATAAGAGTATCATTTCTATCAGCTGCTTCTTGTGCCCCTTTTGCCCTATCATTCCACCATTCCTGTTTAATTTTCCTTAGAGCAGTCTGCATTTTCCCTTTCAGCTTTCTGTAAGCTTCATTTGAGTTGGGGTTCAAGGACTGAGAGAGAAGTGTATTGCCTAGGTTTTGTTTTTCTAAAAGTGGATCAGGAATTTCTGCTGATCTACCTGAGAACCAGTCACTGGACTTATGTGATTTAAATCCCACTGAAGAACTTTCAGCCTGAAATACTTTTGTTTTGAAATCTTCCCATGGATTGTTTGGGTCAAGATTAATACTTTCTATAGCGTCGTGGAATCTTTGCAAGTTGCTTGATAATTTAAAGTTTGCAACATTTAACTTTTTGGGTACCTTAATACCAGACTGTCAATTTTTAGGCATTATCAAAAAATCTATTTTTCCGCGCTCTAGATGATGGTCAGTCCAGCTCTCTACCCTGCTCATGACCCGAACACTAGAAACATCTTTCATATCACATTTTCTGATCAAAATATAATCTATGACATACCAGTGCTTAGATATTGGGTGCATCCAGGTGGTTTTATATTTATTTTTCTGCTTAAACAGAGTGTTGGTGGCAACCAGATTATTCTCAGTACAAAACGTCAAAAAAGCTACTCCATTTTTTATTGCATTTTCCAATCCCATGTCAACCTAAAACAAGCCATGAAACAGTCCTTTCTAACACTTACATTGAAATCTCCCAATATGACCAGCTTGTTAGAAATTGGTACTTTCCTCAATAATTGTGCGAGATCATCATAAAACTGTCCTACATTTTTATCAGAATGGGACACTGTTGGTGCATAAATACTGATAACGGTAAGAAACCTACCTTTTGTCAGTTTAATACGTCATGACATGGTCCGCTCAGATATACCACTTGGAAGCTCTGCAATGGAGGATACTAATGAATTCTTGAGAGCAAATCCAACACCAGATTCTCTACACTGACCCTTAGGTAGGCCTCTCCAAAAGATAGTATATCTATAAGAAGGTTCATTTACTTGACCCTCACCAGAGAGACGAGTTTCACAGAGCGCAACTTTATCAAGGGAATATTTCTTAAGCTCACATGCAATAAGTGCAGTATGCCTTTCTGGCCTCTTGTTGAAATTATCATCAAGAAGTGTGCGCACATTCCAACAGCCAAAATTCAAAGGATGTTTATTTTTACATTTTCTTGAAGATTGTTTGACCACAGTGGCAGGATAATGACCAGGTCGTGCCTGTGATACACTGGCACACCTGCCGAGCAGGACCTGTTCCTCTGACATTCCCAAGCCTTTTTTGCCATTTACTGAATCTGTTTGAGACATTTTAGAGTAAGTTACAAGTGCATTTTTAGGTTTCTGCCAAGCAACCAATTCAATGATTTTTACCAAGATTTGGAGTACAGGAAGTACCGGTGCAGATGAATAATTTTTAGTGGGTGTAGCTGTCTGGTGTTTGATGCATTAAACATCAACTCTTCTATACTAAACCTACTGTTTGACACACTGCATTTCACCTCCCTACATGTTATAACCATTGTTTGAAATAGTAACAGCACCACAGTCTCTTTGCATGTTATATCCACTATTTGTTGAACCATATTCTCAATATGTTTCTTTATATTATAATTTGAAATTCTTGAAAATTTTTTAATTTTTTTTAATATTCATTAAATTGCATAATTTTTTTTTTTACTTCCATATCCAAAAGGCTCCAAAAAAGAAAACTATGTTGCGGATACTTCCTATAATTACTGCAGCTGAGATTTTTGCATCATTTCTCATTACGTAAGTATATGACTGTTTTTCTTCTTCTCTTCTTAGATTGTAATGAATTTCAAAGAGGCATAATTTGGACATGAAAGAGGTAGGTGTTTGAGAAACATCAATGAATGGTTGATAGTGCAGTGGGTGATGGTGAAAAATTTAATGTTGACTGAAGGCAGAAGGATGCTTGTTCTCTTACTGTAGATCTAAGTTATGGATTTAGATTGTTTGAATGGATTTGATGGATCAGAGTTGTGAAGGTCATCAGTGGATTTCTTAAAGAGTGCCATGTGAGAAGATATTTGGAATGTAAAAAAGCCAAGGTGATGATTGACTTAATTACCTATTCACTTATCAGTCTTGTGGGAACATAAACCAGGTCAATTACCTCCTCACCTGGCAAGATAGGCAGATGCACACAAATGTGAAGTCTTTCACAGGTGAAAAGTGTACACTTCAACATAGGCTACTAATTAGTGACTTCAGAATTAGGGCTGGAAAAATTTGGAGAAATAAACCATATTGGAAAAAGAGATTATGGAAACTCAAAAGACCCAGCAAACCAACAGAAATTTAGAGACATTCTAATGGAAGCCTCTGATGACAGAGAGGAGGTGGGGTGAGTACATATAGCTCAAAGGACAGTTGGAAGTTCCTGTGGGACAATCTATTGGAGGCTGCTCACCAAATCTGTTGCTGGTGTAAAATCCCAGCTAAGCTGAGGATGACATGATGATGGGACAAGGAGGTGGATAGCACCATAAAAGCAATGAGACAGCCCTGGAAAGTCTGGAAAAATGGTGGAAGCAGAGAATTATATTAGGTAGCCAGAAGGGAAGTCATATGTGTGTGTGTATGCATATGTGTGTGTGTATATATATATGTATGTACACACACACACACACACACACACACACACATATATATATATATATATATATATATAAAGTATGAGAGAGAAAGGGTATTTATAGATACAAGTGTGGCTGTGTGGTAAGATGTTTGTTTCACAACTACGTGGTTCTGGGTTCATTCCCACTGTCTTATACTTTGGGCAATTGTCTTCTACTATAACCTTAGGCCAACAAAGCCTTGTGAATGAATTTGGTTGAAGGATACTGAAAGAA
>NC_069005.1:24124428-24126840 GCF_001194135.2 Octopus bimaculoides | reverse complement strand
TTAGGAAGGGCATCCAGCTGTAGAAACTCTGCCAAATCAGATTGGAGCCTGGTGTAGCCATCTGGTTTCACCAGTCCTCAGTTGAATCGTCCAACCCATGCTAGCATGGAAAGCGGACGTTAAACGATGATGATGATGATGATAAACTTACGAATTTTTTTTTTTTTTGTTACATTTAATGCATGTTTTGACACATGAATCCTGAGAGCAAATATTTTCAAGACCTAACCACTCCTTCATAGTCCTGTTAGGCCCTGTTAATATCTTCCTCCTCTAATTTTTATTATCTAATTATAGGCCACTGAGTTATATTAAAAAAATGAAGTAAATAGAACAATAGTACAAAAAGAATGTGATGCAAGAAACGGAGACTGATGTCTATTTATATTATCTTATCAATAAGATAGGGAAAAATATTTTGTGACAACACAGGGTTATAAGTTCAACAACACTTGCTGAAACCTCATCCTGTCTCATCTGTCAAAATCTTTCCTCTCACCCTACATACGTTGCAGTTATAAAATATAACTTCTTTAGCTATATATTATTTAATAAAAAGGCCATTGAGATTTAAAGAAGTCAAGTCCTTCAATACCTTAGTGATTTACTTCATTTTTATTTTCATTATTTAGAATGATATTTAATAGAGGAAAGACAAGTGTAATATATTTAAAATGACACAGTGATTTGAATGAATAAATACAAATGGCCTCAGGTATAAGTCGAACACATTAATAAAGTCAATTCATAGTTGTTGGTACAAGTTGCACAAAGAGTGCATTAACAAACCAGGCTGTACACAGAGGTGCTATTAGGGGCAACTAGCAATGCAAAGATTGTGTCAGTTATTACAGGTTTATATGGGGATATATTAGAAGTTAAGACCAATGGCTGAATGACTCATTATATTTTGAAAGTTTAACCATTTAGCATTTAAACCTGCCATATCTAGCCTAAATACTTGTTCTACCGGTTTTATGTTAAAACAGTCAAACTCTGGCCTCGTACATCTATTCTACAATGCCGTTCTAAAATGAATAATCACATCATAGAAAGCTCAAAGCTACAAGATAATGCATGATTAATTCAAAACAATCTGAATAAATAAACATTACAATTGACGGTGACCCCCACCAGTGCAGGTGCCACTTAAAAAGCTCCCAGTCTACACTGTAAAGTGGTTGGCATTTGGATGAGCATCCAGCTGCAAAAACCATTCCAAAACTAACCTTACCTGTGTGAGTGCCACATAAAAAGCATTCATCTCACTCTGTGGAGTGGCTGGTGTTAGGAAGGGCATCCAGCCTTCAAAACCATGCCAAAACTCACTCAGAAGCATGGCGCAGGCTAGCTCCTGTCAAACCAGCCAACCCATCCATTCTGAGGTCAACTTTGCCTTTCATCCTTTCGAGGTCGATAAAATAAGTACCAGTGAAACAATGGGGTCAATGTAATCAACTCATTCCCTTCCTCAAAATTTTGAGTGTGGCCATTGCCAGTACCGTGTGACTGGCCCTCATGCCGGTGGCACATAAAAGCACCCACTACACTCTCGGAGTGGTTGGCGTTAGGAAGGGCATCCAGCTGTAGAAACTCTGCCAGATCAGAGTGGAGCCTGGTGCAGCCATCTGGCTCACCAGTCCACAGTCAAATCATCCAACCCATGCTAGCATGGAAAGCGGACGTTAAACGGTGATGATGATGATGATGATGATGATGAATGTATTATATAGATATTGATTAGATTTACCAAGGACAAAAAGGAGGAAAATAATTTGATCATAAGAATTTATGAACATAGAAACATTAGATGAGCATTATGAGTTAAAGAAGACAATAGAATGAACTTTCTAATACAACACCAGCCCCCTAAGTGGAGCACATGATGAATAATTTAGGGAGTATATCATATGAAGGGGAACAGTTTCCACAACTTCAAAGGTTTGGGTGTTATAAAAAAAATACACAGAGCATATTATGTGTGTGTGTGTGTGTTTGAATGTATGCGTTTGTATGTATGTCTGACCTCTATAACAGTGCATGACTTTTGCTCCCTGTCCCTAAGAACTATATCAGGTTTGTTATGTTTGCACCAAATTGTTCTTAGTATGGTATGTATGTAGGTAGGTATACATACATATGCATATATATATATATATGTGTGTGTGTGTGTGTGTTTGTGTTTGTGTATGTGTATATATATATATATATATATATATATATATATATATAGGCGCAGGAGTGGTTGTGAGGTAAGTAGCTTGCTTACCAACCACATGGTTCCCGGTTCAGTCCCACTGCGTGGTACCTTGGGCAAGTGTCTTCTACTATAGCCTCGAGCCGACCAAACCCTTGTGAGTGGATTTGGTAGACGGAAACTGAAAGAAGCCCATCGTATATATGTATATATAT
>NC_069005.1:24115314-24123350 GCF_001194135.2 Octopus bimaculoides | reverse complement strand
GGCTTCCATGCTAATGGCCCGTAAATAGCACCATTTGAGCGTAATCATTACCAGTGTCACCTTCTAGCACTTGTTCTGGTGGCACGTTAGAAAATCATTCGAGCGAGGTCATTGCCAGTGCCGCTGGACTGGCTCCTGTGCAGGTGGCACGTAAAAAACACCATTTTGAGCATGGCTGTTGCCAGTACCGTGTGACTGGCCCTCGTGCCGGTGGCACGTAAAAGAACCCTCTACACTCTCGGAGTGGTTGGCGTTAGGAAGGGCGTCCAGCTGTCGAAACTCTGCCAAATCAGATTGGAGCCTGGTGCAGCCTTCTGGCTTGCCAGTCCTCTGTCAAATCGTCCAACCCATGCCAGCATGGAAAGTGGACGTTAAACGATGATGATGCTTAGTCAGAGGATAAAGAGCAACACCCATGAGTCTTTTCGCAGCCTCTGAGATTCGTGTAAGGAAAGGGTGAAAGTTACCTTCAGACCCAGAGACCTATCTCAAACATTGACAACAAAGAAATGTTTCTTAAAGGCATTCAAAGACCAAGCAACAATGTTAAACTATGTGCAAATAATGAATTATGCAGTGAATGAAATTGTAATGCAACATATATATGATTGTTGAAATAGTGTAAATAATTACTGCCATGGATTGCACAGGAGCAATCCAAACCAATAATGATAGGCATGACTGGCATCTGTGATGCCCAAAATTTTGACTGGGCAGTGAATTCTCCATATTTTTCCTTCTTTTCCTTACCTTTTTTTCTTTTCTACCACTGACACCTTCCACTGTTAGCACACACTACTTACTCATTAGTCGGTCATACCATATATCCAGTTTTCCCTTCATATATCATCTGATATCTGTTATATTCAGCCATTGTCTCACTTTCTAAACATATGAAATTCAATTGCTGCTATCTTCAAAATTTATTTGTATATTCTAGGTATATCATTGGTGTCATCAAAGGAGATGTAGATGTCTTCCTACCCTATATCAGGTGAGAATTGTTTCAATATTTTCAGATTTACATAATTTTTGTGTAATCTTTTATAGAATTAAAATATTTTGTTCTAAAATCTACAATGTTACCATTCTTTTACAAATTTATACAACACTATATATATATATATTTATATATTATATACTGTGAAACTTAATTTAATTTTAATTTTTGATAAATTGAATTTAATTGAGTTTTTACCTGTAAATTTGGATTTTTATCTCAAATATTATTATCATTATATATATATATATATATATATATATATATATATATATATATATATATATATATATATATATTATTTATATAGATAGGGTGATAAATTGAATATTAATTCAATTTAAAACCAAGTGGCCTAGCATATAAAAAAATCTGAAAATTCAGAAAAAATTGTACTACACATGTATAAGGGATGACCACTAGGTGGACATCTAATATGCTAGAAAGAGGTCATCAACGACCCAGCCACAAACATTATTTTTCTTTGTGGTTGGGTCGTTGATGACCTCTTTCTAGCATATTGGATGTCCACCTAGTGGTCATCCCTTATACACACACACACACACATACACACACACATATATATATATAAAATTTAAAGCAGTTTGAGTTGGTTCTATGCTACTTCAGGTTTTGCAGGCCCTTAATGGGGCCCGATTCGTTCAGGCTTTTGGAATGCCAAGTTCAACATTCCAAAAGCCTGAAGGAGTCTAGAGCCCATTAGGAACCTGAAAAACTTAAAGTAGCATGGATCCAAATCAAGCTGTTTTAAATAATATGCGTAATTCCTACTAAATGTGTTGGTGCCTTTTTTTTTTCATTTATCCGTATATTTGATATATATATATATATAAATATATATATAGTTGCCATAGTTTTAGTTTATACCTAACTAGACTCACATTCTTTATCATGATGCTTGTATTTCTCATAAGTATAAATTTTGTATCTGGAATTAAGTGGTTGAATTCTTGATTCTAAAAAGAACATGCAATCTTTCAGCTATGCATAAGTTACATTTCTTAGATCCATTCACATATGTCATAGAGTTTTCTACAAATCTCCTCTTGAATGCATGTGGTGTGCAGTTGTCTTCAAACCACTATGTGACTAGCCAACTTTATTTTTGTCAAAGTGCCAGAAAAAAGACTGGTGGTTTACATAACATCTTTTAGAATTGCCTTCACATAAACTGATATAATTTTTCTCTTCGGTTACTTTATGCTGAAGCATTTGTGTGACTGGTCAAGTGGGCAAGCTTCAAGTTCTTGACTGTTACAGTGGGGAGAGGGCTCTCAGTGGGGCTTATGAATAGTATGTTCTTTATATTGGGGCAGCAGCTGTATGATATTTTTATTGAGCATCTATTAAAAGTCTTGTATTCCTGGTTTATGGTAAGGTTTATAAAAGCAGGAGTTTAGATCCAAGGAAACATCCAAAAAATTAACTTTGGACAGATTACAGTTCTATATTTAAGAGATGAGGAATTATGTACATTATTTACATTTGATGGATATTTGTCCTCATCTTGTTTGTTGTTAACACGTTTCAGCTGATATACCTTCCATCCTTCATCAAGAACTTGGGTTCTCATTCCTAAGATATTTTTCGATGTTATTATTATTATTATTCAGGTCACTGTTTGGAATCAAACTCAGAATCTTGGAGTTAATAGCATGCACTCTTAACCTCTATGCCCCATATGCCCATGGGCAATTAAGGAGTGAATTTTAGTGCTTATAAATCTAAAGAATTAAGATGAGGACAAATATCTGTCAAATGTAAATAATGTAAATATTGGACAATCGACTAAAGGTATTGATGAGTTCTTTTCATAAATTTATCAGGAGTGTGACCATCACAATCATGAGATATTCTCAAACCATCGTCCTAGTATAGGCCAATATCATGGGATGAGAACTTGGATGTCAGTGTATTTAATATAAAGAAACCTACAAGATCACATGTCCATACTCATACAATCCCATTGATACATTGGACAATTCATCTGTATTGGATTTTTTAGCTCATGCTGAGTCCTTACTAAATTGAAGGATTTTTCTCACACACATTATAAAGTCTATGTCTATGTGGTCTATATTAGGGTGGCAAGCTAGCAGAAACGTTAGCATGTCAGGCGAAATTACGCCGAGGTCGACTTTGCCTTTCATCCTTTCGGGGTCGATAAATTAAGTACCAGTTACGCACTGGGGTCGATGTAATCGACTTAATCCCTTTGTCTGTTCTTGTTTGTCCCCTCTATGTTTATCCCCTTGTGGGCAATAAAGAAATTAGCATATGTTTTTTTGTGAAATTAAGCGCCTTATTGGACAATAATCTCAATATAGAGGGATAAAAATCTACAATGTCAAACTGTAGATCTAGCCCTATGCTTATCCATTGAATTTTTAAACCAATCTGTTATAGTGTTATATTAACCCATTACTGTAGCTTAACAGTCTTCCTTATTCTGATATTTATATTTCTTAGTTTGTTTTTTTTAATACTAAACCAATTTCAGTTCTCACTGGGTTTAAAAATCTACATGTTGGCTTATAAGTGAAATTAGGTTTGTGAACTTTTAGAGCAATGAAAGCTTCCCCGTGTTGCTAATCTGTCAGCAATTTTGCCATGTTTAGATAAGAATTTTGCCTCATTATTAAAGCGTTAAGTTTCTTATATTTTGTGGAAATGGTGTCATTCAGTAACTTATTATATAGGTCATTGGTGGCTTCATAATAATTATTAGTCTTATCAGAAAACATGATCTTGTTTTTAGAGCTTCTAAAGCTTCTAGTATCAGATTTAGTTTGGCTTGAAAAGGGTTATCGAATCTTAATTTGGAAACTAAATTCAGGAATAGAGATATTATTATTCGTCCTATTTTTTGGACTGCCATGTTGGCTTGGCAATAACTATTAAATTCAGGAAGTTTGCTTTTATCCTGGGTGGCGGTACTTACATAGCTTTAATGCTCTTTGGCAGTAGGAGATAGCAGAACATGAAAAAACAAGGCCTTCCATCTCATTTGTCTTGTGAGATCTTCAACTTTCTCCAGAAGCATCTTGAGATACAAGTTATTCGGTGGTGTTAGCATATTCTTAACCCTCCATTAGTGCTGTTGAATATTAAAACATCGTCATTGCAGTGGGGTGTGATTTACCCCAAGTATTTCATTTTATTTCTTATTAGTTTAATAATTATTTATTGTGAGTTTTTGTTTCTCAGAAGACATTCTAATCTTACAGACAGACAATTTCATGTATTGGACAAATGAAAAAGAAATGGAAAATTCCTAAGGCAGGCAAACAAAAAAAGCAGACATTTTATTTGGTAAATCATTTGGTGTTTACTATCTAGTCCTTACCACTGCTTGCATTCTTGTCCTCATCATGCTCACCATAGCAGTGAACACAAACCATGAATGAATGACCCAAACAGATGGGTT
This sequence comes from Octopus bimaculoides, assembly GCF_001194135.2. NCBI lineage: Eukaryota > Metazoa > Mollusca > Cephalopoda > Octopoda > Octopodidae > Octopus > Octopus bimaculoides. The sequence continues at coordinate 24,118,902 of NC_069005.1, read as the reverse complement.
TCAACCATTTCTAACAACTATTCTTTGTCTGTCAGTCCTTTGACCTGGGGCACAATGTGCATCTTTGTTGAGAACTTCTATGACAGTGTGTTGGAGGTAATTCCTTTTACAACAGTAAAAACAATGTAAACTAACTAACAAATCTCCAACACAAACTTCACTTGACTCCAAACTCTGAACTCAATCAGATTGTTACTATTTATACTTTACTCGGACCAGTCTGTCTCTCGCAAGGGGGCTTCATAACTCTCATCACAACATCACCCCTTTTGAGACTTTGTTTATTGTAAGAAAATGAAATTTTTTTTTTTTTTTTTCTTTCCAGCACCTTTCCCTCCTTTTTCTTTTTTTTAGCTGTTGTATCTTAATTGATACCTGACTTTTAAGGTGGTTATTGTTCATTGCACATATCACTTTTTCTTTTCGTTGTACTAAGCACTCTTGTTAGCATTCTTGTTTTCTTGGTTTTTTTTTGGGGGGGGGGTCAAATTTCATATCTTTTTCATTTAGGTATTGAGTTTTTTGGGAAATATGAAATTACAGTATTGTTCATGCTCCAGTGGAACTAATTTTCACTATAGTAATCTCACTTTTTGTTCGTCCGACCATGAATTGGAATCTTGCTTAAAAATCTCTTCATACTTTCTGTAGTATACCCTTCTCTGGGTTATAACTGAATTCATTAATCGAGTTCGAAACTCCATCTGGCAGAAACGAACTTACCTCATTTTTGGACTTCTTTCAATATAACTCCAATAATTGTTGTTGTTGTAGTTGTTGCTGTTATAGTTGCTTCTGCAACTCTTGTTGTTGCTCTTATTGTTGCTTTTACAACTGTACTATGAAAGCTAATAGGTCTTCCATTATCTAACAAGTTGTATCACAAAACAAAATTGTTAAATAACTTATGTGAGCTCCGAAACCCTCATTGCCAGATTTTATAATGTAATTTGTTATGTACAATAAATAAGATAACCAGACAACAGTAAAAACAATGTAACAAACTAACAAATCTCTTTACAAACTAACAATCAATATTCCTTGTGAACTAACCAAACTGACACCTTCTGACTTCACTGTGAACTAACACAAACTTCACTCGACTCCAAACTCACTCAGATCGTTACTATTTATATTTTACTTGGACCAGTCTATTTCTTGCAAGGGGTGTTGTAACTCTCATCACAACAGTGAGAAATAAATAATTTTTCCTGTATTATATTTTCTTCTTTTTCTTTCTTTAATTTTCAGTTACACATCTGTTGACGAACCACAGAAGTCAGTGTTCTCACAGTCATTGAATATTGGTGCTCTTTTGTGTAAGTTTATGCTCCTTGACTCTCTTGCTTTTTATTTTCCTTTCTCACAATTCTTGAGACCCTCATTGTTCAACATTATATTAAGAAATACACTGGCTGTGTCATATGCATCACACTCATTAAGGTGTTTTATACATACACACAAACATATTTATATACACATACATATATCTACATATATATATACATATACATAATTATATGTATGCATACATCATCATCATCATCATCATCGTTTAACGTCCGCTTTCCATGCTAGCATGGGTTGGACGATTTGACTGAGGACTGGTGAAACCGGATGGCAACACCAGGCTCCAGTCTGATTTGGCAGAGTTTCTACAGCTGGATGCCCTTCCTAACGCCAACCACTCAGAGAGTGTAGTGGGTGCTTTTACGTGTCACCCGCACGAAAACGGCCACGCTCGAAATGGTGTCTTTTATGTGCCACCCGCACAAGCCAGTCCAGGGGCACTGGCAACGATCTTACTTGGCTTGCCGGGTCTTCTCACGCACAGCACATTTCCAAAGGTCTCGGTCATACACACACATATATTTACCATCATCATAATCAGCATCGTTTAACGTCCACCTTCCATGCTGACATGGAGGGATCAGTTTGATAAGTGCCAGCCAGGCAGAAACCTGCACCAGACTTCTGTAACTATTTTGGCAAGATTTTTACAGCTGGATGCCCTTTCTGACACCAACCACTCAGCAAAGTAGACTTAGTGCTTTTTACATTAATCGATTTAATTTACCATATTTTTCACTGATTTACGTATATATCTATTATCCATTATTATTATATTTGCTTCATCTCTGGGACCTATTATTTCACACTATTAGAGCTTAGTAAAAAAAAATGTCATGTATTTATTTTTTATTTTCTAAGTTTTATGTTTCTTATTCATCTATTTCCAATGAGAATACACTTTCATTAACACTGCAAATTTTAAAGTTTTAATTAATACTATGGGCATCTATTTCTAGCACCATTGTCACCAGGCAAACCCTAAATTTCCCCTCACCTCTAGTCATGTCTCATGCACACTCTAATTGGAGCTATAATTCAAGACCTTCGTTATCTTTTACAACCATTGCATTACCATCCTAAACTCTTCTCTCTCGCTCTCGCCATCTAATGATTATAGTCAACACTGGTGGTCAGCCATAGGACGAAAATATCTGACATCTCCTATTTGTCATCCCTGATCTTTCTGTATTTCTATATTCATCCACTAACCAATTTCGACAAACATACCATCACTATATAGACTAGTATATATCTACTCTAGTGCAGCTACGATTTTCTCTTTCCTTCACACTGTGTGGTAAGAAGCTTGCTTCCTAACCACATGGTTCCAGAACCTGAGAGGGGAATATGTTGAATAAAATCATAATTAAATGATCCTCCTGTATTTCCTTTTACTCAAAGCCAGGAACTTTTCAGCATCCTTTGTATTTAAAGCCCTTACCATGATAAGGGGTGGATAAAAGGGTGATGATGGTTAGGCATATCGAAAATATGTTGAGGCGAATTGAAAATAATAATGAGCTGACAGTAGAGTGCAGTATATTTGATGTATTGCAGCTTTGAGTGAAATAACATTCAATTCTGGGTTTCATTCCTGCTATGTTCAGTTTAGTTTTTCGTACTCTCTTACTCTTTTATTTGTTTCATTCATTTGACTGTGGCCATGCTGGAGCACCGCCTTTAGTCAAATAGATCGACTCCAGTACTTATTCTTTGTAAGTCTAGTACTTATTCTATCAGTCTCTTTTGCCGAACCACTAAGTTGTGGGGGACGTAAACACACCAGCATCGGTTGTCAAGTGATGGTGGGGAGACAAACACAGAGACACAAACACACACACACACACATATATACAACAGGCTTCATTCAGTTTCCGTCTACAAGGTTTCCACTCACATGGTTTTGGTCAGCCCAAGGCTATAGTAGAAGACATTTGCCCAAGGTGCCAAACAGTGGGACTGAACCCAGAACCATGTGGTTGAGATGCTTTTTCAAATAATTTTTCTAACATAGGACAACAAAACGAAGCTGCTATGGCAACTAAATAGATTTTATGAAATGTCTCAAAAGACAAACATGTTTAACCCTTTTCAGATTATTCTGTTAAATGTAATGCTTATATAATCAAATTGTTTTGAATTAATCATGCAAAGACATCGTAGTATAGAAATTTTGAGGATGTGATTGCTTATTCTTAAAATGATATTGTAGGATAAGTGTGCAAAGCCAGATCT
>NC_069005.1:24112404-24115304 GCF_001194135.2 Octopus bimaculoides | reverse complement strand
TAAAAGTTTATGATGAAAAAATTTCTATTTAAACTTTTTGTTACAATTTTGTGTATTTTGATGAGTTTTTTTCTTCTCTTTCGTTTTATTCTTTTAATTTCATCTATTGAAATATTTCCTTTCCTCACCATTCAACTTTTTTTTTTAATCTTTTTTAGTGGGTCTCAATGCTTATATTCGTTTCTTACAAGTTAAAGCCTGTTACAAAAATTTATCAGCAAATGAGAAACGCCTTAACAAGGCTGGCCTTGTACTTGGTCTCATCTCAGCTTTTGGTCTCAGTATGGTTGGCAATTTCCATGTGAGTATGTTACAGTATTATCAAAATTGTTATTTTCCCCTAATCACCATTGTTAATTACATTCTTGAAATATTTTCTGAATTTGCTGATTTTTGTTTTTACAATGTAGTGAAGCAAAAAGAAAGAAAATGTTATTTGTTTTAAAAGTTGAAAGTTCTTATTTTATTAATTCTGTTTATTGAAATATTTCAATTTATAATCATTCACACTTCATATTTTTCAGCAAGTTTCATTGCTTTATTTCCATTTTTTATAAGTTAAATTTTGTTACATTGATATAATTATTACAGAAAGATATCTCAATATGATTGGTTTTATATTTAGTAGAAGCAGGGTGCTGGAAAATTCCTGGCTTTGGGTAAAAGAAAATACTGGAGGATCAGTTAATTATGTTTCAACATATTCCCCTCTCAAATTCACTCACTGTAAAAGAACTCAGAAGGCCTTTTGTGATACCCTAAAAGCCAGGGATTTTCAGCACCCCTTCCTATGCCCAATACCTTGGGGAAGTATTGTCTACAATAGCTTGAAACCAACCAAAGCCTTGTGAATGGATTTAATGGACAGAAACTGAAAGAAGCCCAAGAAATATTGTTCATTTCCAGTTTTCCATTGAAAAACATGTCTGTCCATAGGAAATGTTACTTTGCCTGGAAAAATGTAAGGATTGGCAACAGAAAAGGCATCCAGCCATAGAAAATCTGCCTTGACAATTTCTGTCTGACCCATACAAGCATGGAAAAATGGACATTAAATGATGATGGTGTTGATGATGTTAAGGAGGAGTAGGATGAGGTTATTGTTGTTTAGCATTCTGTAAGTGAAAACATATTGATAAATAGGCATTGTCTAGGCAGTGACTTTTTTGAAGACCATTGGTAGTCATTTCTTTCAGACTGAGGCAATATAAGACAGAAAAATATTCATATTAGGAGAAACAAAACACTTAGGTCTATTATTCAGATGTAACTTCTACTATTTAGTTGCTCGACCTGCTAAACCTAGTAGCCAAATTATGCCTTATTATCTTTAAAAAAGAACATCATTTTCGAGAATGTAACCCTGATACACTGTCCCTGAAAACAAGATGGAATGATTGCGACTGGAATGTCTTTGATCTGCTGGTCTATTTAATGTTAGCTGACTTTGAGCTAAATGATGCAGAGAATGCCATCTGCAAGAAAATCAACAGTTCAATAGAAATTTGATCATCATAGTAAGGAAAAGACAAATTAGCTTAACAGCTGATACTACTTTAAACAAAAAGGCTGCATTCGGGCGGAATCATCAGCACACTGGGCAAAATGCTTATCAGTATTTCATCTGCCGCTTACGTTCTGAGTTCAAATTCTGCTGAGGTTGACTTTGCCTTTCATCCTTTCAGGGTGGATAAAATAAGTACCAGTTATGCACTAGAGTTGATGTAATTGACTTATTCTCTACCCCAAAATTGCTGGCCTTTTTCAAAAAATTTGAAACCAGTATCATTTCAAACGTTCCAGTAATAAGGGAGACAACTTCAGATATGTTTTAGTCTTATTTGACCTCCTCAGTGAAAAATTAACTTTACTGTTCTTGCCAAAGTTGCAATGAGTTTACATCAGTGAATAGATGTATAATATCGTGCACCAGTAGATATGATAAATTAGCATATTCAAAATGAAATATTATTGTAGTTGATTACTCAGAATGGCTAACCAATCAATTAAAAACCAAATGTTAAGTCAGAATGAACATATTTAATTCAGAATATAAAATTGGAAATAGTAATTTAGTGAAGAAACAAAAGAGCATTGAACTCAGTGACTCATAAAATTGCCCTTGAGGAATTTCACTGTATTCTTGAACAACACAGGTTATTGAACTAGTTTTCAAAAACATAGAGAGATTTGTACCAATCCAACTCTATAGTTGAATGACTTGTGATAGGAAGTTATTCAAGTTGAAATGTTAACAATTAAATACTAATTCACTCTATGTCAACATGTGAGTGAGGGGAGGAAAATTTTGAAATTATGTCATTGAAATTTTTTCTAAATTCTTTAAAATATTGATTTTTTTTTTCTTCTTTTTTTTACATTTTAGGCAAGACACGCTAAAGTCCCGCATTATTTTGGTGCATTTTTAGCCTTTGCTATAGGCTCTGTCTACTGCTGGGTACAAAATTTCCTAACTAGCAAGGATACCTCTGTTTGTATCAAACGACTTCGTTTCATCATCAGTGTTCTGGTTTCAATTTTACTAATTACTTGTATCCTTATTTGCTTTACAATTATAAATCAAAATATTGTTTCTCATATTTTTTTATTCTATTAGCAAACATTTTCCTTTATTTAGCCCTTTAGCATTTAAACAGGCCATATCCACCATAACCAACCAAAATATTCTACTTGCTTTATGTGCAATTTAACCAGATCAGGCATCTTACATCTATACTACAGGGTGTCCACAAGGTCTGGGTACATGGAGTAAATAAAATCATAACATAAACAATTAAATATAAGAAATAATAATTTCTTAAAGTTTGTATTAATCTCCATGTGGGTACATGGAGTAAATAAGATCATAACATAAACAATTAAATATAAGAAACAATAAT
>NC_069005.1:24108436-24111910 GCF_001194135.2 Octopus bimaculoides | reverse complement strand
ATCATAACATAAACAATTAAATATAAGAAACAATAATTTCTTAAAGTATGTGTTAATCCCCATGTGGGTACATGGAGTAAATAAAATCATAACATAAACAATTAAATATAAGAAACAATATTTCGTATGTGTATTTCGTGTGCAAGATTCTTGATGTGGATATGTGTGTTGAAAGAAATACAATTAAATATCAGATAAGATAGAGACTTTGGACTTGGTTTTGGTTTCCTTTCTGTTATTTTTTGTTTTCTTCATAAATGCATCTTTTTTATTTATGTTCACGTTCTGTATTTTATGTGTGAACAACATATGCAACCATGGGTAAACTATAAACTATATACTGTTTATAAATTAATAAAGGACTGAACCAGTGCGTGTGTTTATTACCGGCATAATGCCTCTCCCAAGGTTTAATTGTATAAGAAACAATAATTTCTGAAAGTATGTGTTAATCCCCATGTACCCAGACTTTGTGGCAGAATCATTAGCACACTAGGAAAAATGCTTAGTGGCACTTTGTCCATCTTTACGTTCTGAGTTCAAATTCTGCCAAGGTCGGCTGCTTTTCATCCTTTTGGGGTTGATAAAAATGTATCAGTTGAGCTCTGGGGTTGATTCAATTGACTTAGCCTCTTCTCAAAAATTGCTGACCTTGTGCCAAAAAAATTAAAAACCAATATGGTGAAAATAATAATCATTTTTAATTTAATTGCTACTCTATTATATAGACTATCTGCATTGAAAATATGGTATACTAATGGGAAGGTAACCAAACTTTTATTTGTAAAAACATAACAAATATGTAAAATTTCATTTCTATTTCAGGATGTCTTACTAAACAACTTATGTTTAGTAGCTTACTATTCAAGTTTCTTTTATAGTTATGTATCTGATTCCAAAATTCTCCTCCTGAAAACAATAAAACCTGAATTGATAAATACTGAACTAAAAGTTATTAAACTAGAAAATGTGAAATAAAGGTCTTTTAAGCTATTCCTAAATTTGGATTTCTTAATGTTCCTTGAAAATTTCAAAAAAATAAATTCATAATTTATGTCAAGCAGCCATGTTTTCCAGATATGTTATCAAACTAGAAAATATATAAAACCAGCAGAAAGTTTTAAAAGTTTAGATTCTACATTAACCCATTACCTCCCATAATTCTATTAACTGGAATTTTTTTTATGAAACTTAGATTTCTAGCATAAAACAGCCTCAGAAACACGCTGGAATGATCAAAATAACATTTCAAAATACCATTTTAAATAGAAATAAGCGAGATATTGAGTGAAAAATTAGCAAACCTCATTTGAATATCAGAGAAATATTGTTGTTGTTGGCACTCCGTCGCTTACGACGTCAAGGGTTCCAGTTGATCCAATCAACGGAACAGCCTGCTTGTGAAATTAATGTGCAAGTGGCTGAGCACTCCACAGACACATGTACCCTTGACGTAGTTCTCAGGGATATTCAGCGTGACACAGTGTGACAAGGCTGACCCTTTGAATTACAGGTACAACAGAAACAGGAAGAAAGAGAGAGAAAGTTGTGGTGAAAGAGTACAGCAGGGTTCGCCACCATCCCCTGCCTGAGCCTCATGGAGCTTTAGGTGTTTTTTCGCTCAATAAACACTCACAATGCCCAGTCTGGGAATCGAAACCACGGTCTTATGACCGCGAATCTGCTGCCCTAACCACTGGGCCATTGCGCCTCCATCAGAGAAATATACCTAGTAGATATAGCAAAAAGGTTAGATATGTGTAAATATTGACAGATAATTACGAAATTTGTAATTTTTAAGTGATCTCATATGAGATCACTGGTAGGTAATGGATTAAGATACAAAGAATTCTTTAACAGATTTATTCTAGTGTGTAATTATTAACTTAAAGACTTTTAAGCTGCAAAACACTTTCCTCATTCATTTCTGTATCATATAAATTTCCTTTTGTTGAATACATTTTCATTTTACCTTAACTAACTCCAGTTATAATAACAGTAATATATTACAAGCGAAATAAATATCAAGGTTCAAAATATGTAAGTATTTAAACATTCCTTATTACATCTCTCATTTGGCAATATCATGTGAATTGACTTTTATATCACATGAGGAGAACCTAAAGAGACAAAATATGTAGAACAGGATTTGAAATGTAATTATTTTATATTGTTTATATTTCAGGATGGTCATTTATTTATTCTTTTATTCTTTTACTTGTTTCAGTCATTTGATTGCGGCCATGCTGGAGCACCGCCTTTAGTCATACAAATAAAAAACTGATACAAATAAAAGAAAAGAAAACATTTTATTGTGTCTGAGGAGAGTCATTCTCTTTTAGTGCCTCATTAATTTAACACACTCACCGGTCTGATTTCCACTCATTTACTTATTTATTTTCACTAAAATTTTCGTTGTGTTTTGCAACCTTTCCAATAGTCATTAACTCTGTCCGTTATCAGAATCAGTGAGTGTGTTAAATTAATAAAGCACTAAAAGAATGACTCTCCCCAGACACAATAAAATATGCTTCAACACACGAATTCACATAAAGAATCTTGCAAACCAAATACAAAAACGAAATGAAAGAAAATATATTTACCAGACATCAGTTACTGGTCATCGATTTTCTAATTAAATCATTAATATGTTGTGTTGGCACTCCGTCACTTACGACGTCGAGGGTTCCAGTTGATCCGATCAACAGAACAGCCTGCTTGTGAAATTAACGTGCAAGTGGCTGAGCATTCCACAGACACGTGTACCCTTAACATAGTTCTCGGGAATATTCAGCGTGACACAGTGTGACAAGGCTGACCCTTTGAATTACAGGCACAACAGAAACAGGAAGTAAGAGTGAGAGAAAGCTGTGGTAAAAGAGTACAGCAGGGTTCGCCACCATCCCCTGCTGGAGCCTTGTGGAGCTTTAGGTGTTTTCGCTCAATAAACACTCACAACACCCGGTCTGGGAATCGAAATCGCGATCCTATGACCGCGAGTCCGCTGCCCTAACCACTAGGCCATTGCGCCTCCACCATTAATATGTAAATAATAAGTATATATCAGCATATTCTAACTTATAAAACTCATGATGCAAATAGGAAGTCTTTTGATCAGCAGTTATTTCTAAGATGCAACTAAACTCTATTTCTTGCACAGAAGACTACTTAGTTCCAGTTTCAACTCCTAAGCAACAACACCATTTGAACTGCAGTTTTATGCAATTCAGGATTTGACTACAGCTGTAGATATTCTTGATGTAGGACTTTAAGAGTTAACTTTCTTACTTTCATTGATATGCATCTAAAAGATTACTTCTATCATGAAAACATTTTAATACTTATAACTTTGTCCTTCACTGTTTGAATGACTGTTTTTATCTGTGGAAATCATTGTGAGTGTATTTAGCTTTTGCTGATCCACAGTCCTCATCAGGAAACATTTTATTCTGTTTAATATTAAAAAGTAACTTT
>NC_069005.1:24106017-24107502 GCF_001194135.2 Octopus bimaculoides | reverse complement strand
TATATATATATGTGTGTGTGTGTGTGTGCGTGTTTGTGTGTCTGTGTTTGTCCCCCCCACCATCGCTTGACAACCGATGCTGGTGTGTTTACGTCCCTGTAACTTAGCGGTTCGGCAAAAAGAGACCGATAGAATAAGTACTAGGCGTCCAAAGAATAAGTCCTGGGGTCGATTTGCTCGACTAAAGGCGGTGCTCCAGCATGGCCGCAGTGAAGTGACTGAAACACGTAAAAGAGTAAAGAGTATATAAAGGAGCAGAAGTAAATACCACAAGTCATTTTGTCTGACACCTTAATGATTCTACCAACCTCCCTCTCTTCCCATCATCATCGTCATTTTAAAGTCTGCTTTTCTATGCTTGCTTGGATTGGATGAATTTTATTGAGGTGGATTTCCTATGACTGGATCCTTTTCCTGTTGCCAACCCTCGTGTTTTCAAGCAAGGTAATATTTCTCCATAGCCAGAGACTGATAGAATAAGTACCAAGCTAAAAAGTAAAAATATGTACTGGGGTCGATTCATTTGACTAAAAATTCTACAAGGTGGTGCCCCAGCATGGCCACAGTTTAATGACTGAAACAAGTAAAAGTTAAAAGATAAAGCATCCATTTTCAATACTGGTATGGATCGGATGGTTAGACTGGATCCAGTGAGCCAAAAGGCTGCATCATAACCGATAAGACTGTCAAGTATGAAAGGTGTGTCAGAGACACGATCTGTCCCTGATATACCTTTCCTTCACAATCCATCTTCACACCTTGCTCGTCGCTCCTCCTGGGTTCACCAGTTACAGTATTTCTTTTTCTTTGTACCCTCACAAACCTACCTACAGACAATGTGTACCTGTTGAATCTGTTCCCTCAACATATCATCCTGTCACCCATTACCTTCACTTGGGTTTATAGGTTTACTCAGTCAACACCCACACACACACCTGCTCTCCTTTTGCAATCTTGTGAACTTATTCACCCATTTACACTTTGCAATCCTTTGTTCCACTTCACTTACACATACCTTACTCTAACTTACTCTAACATGAGTATAACCCTCCTACCATCATATTTTCACCATCTTCTCTCTCCAACTGATGTAGGCATGTATTCCTTCTACTGCAAAACATCTCTTTCTGCCCATCTATTCATACCCTAACATTTCCTTGCCTTCCCCTCACCCCACCTCAGTTGACGGGGTGGTGGGGGGGGGTCTTGTCTTGCAAGTCGCTTGGTGACCTCACTGCTGCTGGTACCAGGAAAAAAAGCACCCTGTACGCTCTGTAGAGTGGTTTGCATTTGGAAGGGCATCCAGCTGTAGAAACCCTGCCAAATCAGACAGTAGGGCTTGGTACATTCTTCTGACTTGCCAGCTCCTGTCAAACCATCCAACCCATGCCAGTATGGAAAGAGGACATTAGATGATGATGATGTCAAAACAAGGAAACACAAGCATACACACCCCCACACTCACACACATGATTCTGTAAACTA
>NC_069005.1:24088337-24104562 GCF_001194135.2 Octopus bimaculoides | reverse complement strand
AGCTAAGCATTAACATACTTAATGTAATATGCAGAAAAAAATCTAATTAAAAATAATTATCAGTGAGAAACGGACATTAACATAATGATTAATATTAATTTTAATCATTTCAGTATGTTGGCCTGCTCGTGAAATTAACGTGCAAGTGGCTGAGCACTCCACAGACACGTGTACCCTTAACGTAGTTCTCGGGGATATTCAGCGTGACACAGTGTGACAAGGCTGACCCTTTGAATTACAGGCATAACAGAAACAGGAAGTGAGAGTGAGAGAAAGTTGTGGTGGAAGAGTACAGCAGGGTTCGCCACCACCACCTGCCAGAACCTCGTGGAGCTTTAGGTGTTTTCGCTCAATTAACACTCACAACGTCCGGTCTGGGAATCGAAACCGCGATCCTATGACTGCGAGTCTGCTGCCCTAACCACTGGGCCATTGCGCCTCCACTGGTACACAATACCTCACAGTAAATACAATATGTCACACCTAGAACACAGATGATCAAATCTTAGAACCTAACCCAAACAAAGTGCTGGACATTTTATATTTATTTAGATTTGGTATTTGATCTGTCACCCACCTCCATTCCTCAGAACATAACTGCCAGTACTTCACAACAACAATAGTAATAACAAAAATAACTACAAAATTGCCATTGCTTCTATCACTAGGTGCAAGTATGTGTTAATTAGAAGTTCGCTTTGCAACTACATGGTTTGGGTTCAGTCTGTTTGCAACTTGGGCGAGTGTATCCCCAAATTGACCAAATTCAGTAGATAGAAACAATGGAAGACAGTTGGAGAGACTGTTCCTGTTCTTGAGTCAAAGACTTAATAACTCACCAAATTTAATGTCACCACCTGACTCTCGGGTGTCTATAACTGAGTCTGCAACATTATAAGTAGCTGTGCCAAGTGTCTAAGTTAAGGATAACTTCTTCTCTTCCTCCCATCAATCTCAGAGGTCTTTAAAATAGAGTTATGGATGCTGCACTTCCTCTGCTGACCCAGTCATATTCAAAATCGAAATAGTTGGTTGGATATCATTTGACTTTTGATGTATTTCATTCAGGCTTCACTCATTACAAGTTGTCGTTTAATCCCAAAGTTTGAAATTCTCTTAAAAATATCTAACAAGCAACAAACTAAATAAATAAATGAATAAACAACACTAGAACAAATAAAAAATAAAAATGGTAAAAAATTTCTTAATATTTTGCAATGTTGGATGAAATCACAAACCATTTATCTTAAGTAGAAAAGTTGAAACACCTCACTTGATTTAAATTCATAAACTGTCTAAAAAAAACCTTTGAAATTGTTGAGCAAAGGGAAGTAATTTATCATATTAATGTAATAAAGTTTCTCAATCGTGGGGTTATTGATTAATAATTTTTGGTTTTCTCTTTTCTAGGAAGCTGATGCTTGTCATCATGAAATGGTTTAATCTGGAGCAACTAGGGGTTAATGTGAATACTGTTTCTTTAACTGTGAAAATTGTGCCTTCCTTATATCATGAAGAAAACTTATAAAGGAAGGGAAAAAATATTTTTTCCATCTAATATCCTTTCTATCAGACTGAATGACAAATGAGTAAGAAATTAAAACTTACAAAGAAGAAAACAGAACGAGATTGCAACCACCAAACAAAACGATTTAATTATTCAGAACTAAGTCAAAAAGCTTATTTAATATAGGAGAGTATTGTAGTTCGCTTGAAGCATTGTGTATTGTTTGTAAAGAATAAAAAGTTTTGAATGGTACAACAATGCACTATAGAACAAAAAATGGACTATATACCTGTTGTAATTTGGTTATCTATAGTCCGATGATATTTCGGAATTGAAGATCTGAAGAAGGAATTGTAATTCCGAAATATCATCGGACTATAGATAACCAAACTACAACAGGTATATAGTCCATTTTTTGTTCTATAGTGCATCGTTGTACCATTCTAAACTTCTTATTTAATATACTTTAAATCTTTTTATAACTTTATACTGAGAGATATTTTACAATTTCAGTTTGGTTTAAGGTAATTTCCTATTTGATGTTTGTAAAATCATAGTGATCCAAAAAGTTTATTGCAATTAAACATTTCATAAAATCATAAGTGGTACACACTATGAACAGCAAGTAAGAGTTGTGGGGAAAATGGTAGACTTAGTTTGAATAGAGTTTTGCCCTGGACACATGTGGGAATTCCTCAACAATCCATAGTGGGCCCACCAAGCAAGACAAGTCGCTGAATCTAACAAAGATGAAGCCAGTGTCATAACTGTTTGCCTTTTGATAAGTATCTGCTGATCTTTAAGTATTTTGTTGAGATTCACAATAGAATGAGGAACAGCAGGGCATCCATGAGACATGCTAATCAAGCTGAAATGAAATTGAAACTAAAACAAATTCGATTTTACAAACGTCAAATATGAAATTATCTGGTTTTATTCTGAAACTCTTAGTATCTTTTTTTAGATACCTATATTTCTTCCAGTTAATTAATTAAAGTGTTGTTTTACATTTTAACTCATAGATATTATTTAAATCAATTACTGATTATTTAAATCAATCACTGATTATTTAAATCAGTTACTGATTATTTAAATCAATTACTGATTATTTAAATCAATTACTGGTTATTTAAATCGTTTACTAATTATGTTCTCTAAAAGTTTTGATATATCAGAACACAATAAACATATTTCCATTCAGTAAATAAATAATTTTGAAAATATTTGCAAAGCTTTCCCGCAATATAGTTTTGTCAGAAAGAATAAGCATTATAGAGAAGAAAGATAAGTAAAAATAAAAACAATAACAATAACAAAAAGAAATTCAGTTGGAATTAATTAATAAAAGAGACCAAATGGCAGGGCATGGCTTCAATTCTTATGGGTGCTACTTCAGAAAATGTTTAAGAATTGCATAGGAGTGGCTGTGTGGTAAGTAGCTTCCTTACCAACCACATGGTCCCGGGTTCAGTCCCACTGCGTGGCATCTTGGGCAAGTGTCTTCTACTATAGCCTCGGGCCCACCAAAGCCTTGTGAGTGGATTTGGTAGATGGAAACTGAAAGAAGCCCGTCGTATATATGTATATGTATATATATATGTGTGTGTCTGTGTTTGTCCCCCCAACATCGCTTGACAACTGATGCTGGTGTGTTTATATCCCCGTAACTTAGCGGTTCGGCAAAAGAGACCGATAGAATAAGTACTAGGCTTCCAAAGAATAAGTCCTGGGGTCGATTTGCTCGACTAAAGGCGGTGCTCCAGCATGGCCACAGTCAAAAGACTGAAACAAGTAAAATAAAATATTCTATGTGGTATGAAGGTTGCTTCCTAACCACATGCATCCAGGTTCAGTTCCACTGCACAGCACCTTGAGCAAGTGTCTACTATACTATAGCCACAGGCCAACCAAAACCTTGTAAGTGGATTTGATAGATGGAAACTGAAAGAAGCCCATTGTATATGTGTGTGTATACATATATGTGTGTGTGTGTATACCCAACTGCTGACGCTTGACAGCCAGTGTTGGTTTGTTTATGTCCCTATGATTTAGCAGGTTCTGCAAAAGAGCCTGATAGAATAAGTGCCAAACTTAAGAAACATGCATTAGGGCTCCAATTTATTCAATGAAACCCTTCAAGACAGTGCCTTGGCATGGTCTCTGTCCAATGACTGAAACAAGTAAAAGATAAAGGATATAACAAATCTTAAAAGTATGATAAAAATAATAATAAAATTTTTTTAAATAAATTCATTCTTGTTTTGGGTGAAAAGGTCAATAACTTTGTCCTTCACTGTTTGAATGACTGTTTTTATCTGTGGAAATCATTGTGAGTGTATTTAGCTTTTGCTGATCCACAGTCCTCATCAGGAAACATTTTATTCTGTTTAATATTAAAAAGTAACTTTCAGTCTGTAATGTCATAAGAATTGTGAAGAGGAGTATTTTTAATCAATTTCGTAATTGCACTAAGATCATCATTGAAATCTTTTCCAAATTAACTTCATCAAATCAATTAACTTGCAATAATTATGCATATTAAATTTATTATAGAATTTTCAGAATTCATTTCAAGTGACTTATTGCATTCTTTTATAATTTGTTTATGCCTTATTCTAAAGAGTAAAGGTTGTGCCTTTAACCCTTTTTTAGGGGTTTCAGTGAGAGGAAAGGGGGAAATTCTCTTCAGACAAGAAACCCACAAAGAAATATTCCTATGGCAGAATAGGCTCTGTTAAAGACAACCAAAGGCCATAGTATGGTGTTAAACTTGGTGACAAATTAAGAGCAAGAAGATTTACCCACTCCTAACAAGCTTCCCCAAAGTTTCCATCTACCATATTTTACTCACAGTGCTTTAACCCTTTAGCATTCAGATTATCTATCAAATGTAATCCTTATTTATACACATTTTTTTTTTTAAATTAAGCATTTTTTAAATCTCACAGATTTGAGCTTTCAGTGATATTATTGTTTAATTTTACACTGACATTGTAGGGTAGGTGTGAAAGGCAGGACCTGGCCAGTTTGAACGTATAACAGGAAATACATTTTGGCTGGTTTAAATGCTAAAGAATTAATGTTTAATCAGTTGAAGGCAATGTTTGAAGATGCTTGATTGAAGCGCCATGCAGTGGGATGGAACTTGAAATCACACAGTTTGGAAACTGTGTTTAGCTTCTTAACTATACTTTTTTGGTACAGTTTATTAACTCAAACTTTATTGTACAATGTTTTTCATGTTTTTAAAAAGTATTGTTTTTTTCCTTCTTAAACTAAAATATTTTATAAAAGATCGTTCGCTTTTATATTTTTGATTATAGAAATCTCCCAAATGAAAATTTCAACTAATTTTGACTAACTCCTTTTTTATATGCATAGCAAACACTGCCACCAAATTTGATCTGACTAGTATATATGTTGGTTTTCTTGTTACATTGCACTGAATAAATCACATATTTAATGTTGTCATAAATTTAACATGTCAAAAATCAATGAATATCATTAAAAAAAAACTCATGTGTTGCAAATAAATCTTATTTTAAGGGGAAATTACTTAAGTTCATCTGTTCTGTGTCATTCGGGCATTTGTTTTGTGTCAAATTAAAACAGAAAAAGTAAAAAATAACATAACTGGATCAATCTTCATTTTAATACTTATCTGAGGACAAAAAACTTCAGCTTATTTTGGTAGAGATAGTTATAGTTTTTCAAGAAAATGAACTGCAATATTTTTGTGGTAAATATCCCTCCAAAAGCTCATAAAAACAATTACCGCCGAGGTCGACTTTGTCTTTCATCCTTTCAGGGTGGTTAAATTAAGTACCAGTTATGCACTGGGGTCAACAATCCGTTTGTCCATCACACAAAAATAATATGAGTAGTTTAATGAAGAAACTTGAATCACAAGATTATGAATCTAGCTCTGCATTATTGATTTAGTGTTCTGTTAATTTTTGGATTATGATACATGACAAAATGAAAGGCTTGTTAGGCCAAGTAAATTCAGGAATTCGGAAAACAAATATATTATTTTTTCTTTTAATTTAGTAGAATCCAAATGAATCTTAGAAATTATTTTATTTTAAATTCAAATTACGACAAACGTAAATAAACAAACGAAGTCTGCTTTTAGAAGCATTGAGATGTCTTTTAGAAAGTTAAAGAAGTGATTTTAAATTCTCAATCGCAGAATAATGCTAATAATATAACCTGAACAGGATAAACTATCCCTATTTTGCAGAGAAAAGTGTAGGTGGCTAACTGTGGACACGAACTCACATCCCTGTGATTACATGTCACGATGCTTTGACTGATTAAGCTAAACTACCCACTACAAATTCCTCTGCAAATTAGCTAGCCACCTACACTTTTCTCTGCAAAATAGGGATAGTTTATCCTGTTCAGGCTATATTATTAGCATTATTCTGCGATTGGGAATTTAAAATCACTTCTTTATTTTATTTTATTCCAACCTCAATTGTATGTTCTTTGTTGTTTCTGTTGAAACAGTCTCATCTATGGCACATACAATAAAATATGTAAATATATCTCAAAAATTATGTGTGTACCTAAAGCTACGTATGTTTTTTTCTCTTGTATTCCTCTTAATGAATTACTAAGATTTTATTTGTCATTCATTCTTACACTTTCTGCATTAAAATGATCTGCTTCCAAGAACTATCTTAGAGATTCAAACTTTATGGTTCTGAACTCAGAAATGCCAAACAACTAATCAAAGAATGTATATAATTGTATTTTCAGCTGTTTGAGAAGAAAAATCATGTAAATTTTATTCTTA
Source organism: Octopus bimaculoides (assembly GCF_001194135.2). Lineage (NCBI taxonomy): Eukaryota > Metazoa > Mollusca > Cephalopoda > Octopoda > Octopodidae > Octopus > Octopus bimaculoides. Next base: position 24,098,254 of record NC_069005.1, on the reverse strand, counting down.
TTTAAAATTATCATTAAATAAATAATAATAACAATAATAAAGATAGACTTCTCTTTGTCAGCATCTAACTAGATATATACCTATCGTTTTTACACAATTATTTTTCATTATCACACTCAAATGCAAATCATTTATATTCTCACCTTTGCACTACTTCAAAGAATTTTACAAAATATATTTTGTGTCTTTTTGAATATAAATTTATTTGGTATATCTTTAATTAAAGAATGTATATTTAAAACTATAACAATGGTGTTTATTTTTTCTTTGATTTATATTAGTTTTAGCTTCTTTCTTTTCTTTTTTTTTTATATATATATAATTTACATTCTTTATCAAACTGATATAAGATGTTAAGCCTCACAAAGAGATAATAAAGGACCAGAAACAGGTGGGAAGATGCGCTGAAGTTGACTTGTCCAACCCATGCAAATGGGGAGATGCAGACTTAATGATGATGGTGGTGGCGGCGGTTAATATTGTATATTGTTGTTGTTGGCACTCCGTCGCTTACGACGTCGAGGGTTCCAGTTGATCCAATCAACGGAACAGCCTGCTCGTGAAATTAACGTGCAAGTGGCTGAGCACTCCACAGACACGTGTACCCTTAACGTAGTTCTCGGGGATATTCAGCATGACACAGTGTGACAAGGCTGACCCTTTGAATTACAGGCACAACAGAAACAGGAAGTAAGAGTGAGAGAAAGTTGTGGTGCAAGAGTACAGCAGGGTTCGCCACCATCCCCTGCAGGAGCCTCGTGGAGCTTTAGGTGTTTCCGCTCAATAAACACTCACAACACCCGGTCTGGGAATCGAAACCGCGATCCTATGACCGCAAGTCCGCTGCCCTAACCACTAGGCCATTCCGCCTCCACTTGTATATTGTTATAAGGCAGTGAACTAGCAGAATCATTACTGTGGAGGACAAAATGCTTGGCAAGGCAGCGAGCCGGCAGATTTGTCAGCACACCAGGCGAAATGCTTAGCGGTACCCCGTCTGTCATTACGTTCTGAGTTCAAATTCTGCCAAGGCTAACTTTGCCTTTCATCCTTTTGGAGGGGGTCAATAAATTAAGTACCAGTAAAACACTGGAGTCGATGTAATCAACTAGTCCCCATCCACCAAATTTTAGTAGAAAGGACAATACTTTGATCCATTGAAAAACTTTTCTGACAATGGAAGGAAATTTGACAACCAGCACTTCAAGATATGTGTCAAAATTTAAATGTAATTGCAAGAACTACTGCAGCATAAAATCCCTGAAGTAGTAATGTGGTTGAACATCACAATGGAATTCTTGGAGAGATGATAGCTCATACACTGAATGATTGCAAGTATTCTTGAAATTGTTCTGGGCTAGTCAGTGTGTGCTAAAAATACTCTACATAATTGTCATGGGTTGAGTTGTAACCTGTTGGTGTTTGGAAAGGGTTCCAGCCTATGGTCTGTATTGGTTAGTCAACCACCAGCTTTATGATGAGTGTCTCTACAACTGAGATTATTGCAGGGAGTTTGAATGCAAATCTCCCACAAAGCTTAGAAGGGCTTTAAGACGACAAATTAGAGCATCTCTTGCTCAGGACCTTGTGTACTAAAAAAAAGAATTGAATCTGAAAGGTAGTTAGGTTCTGATACTATTATTCGTTGGGAAACAAAACAAGTATTGGTCAAACATGGTGGAATATTTGTGAAAGTTTGCAGTTGTCATTTGATGCCTCGTTAATAAATAATGAGTATTAGCTTGACATGGTATCTTATAGAACCTTACTGAATTTTGAAAGGGAAAATGGCAATGATTCAAAGTGGAAGTATTTTTAGAAGAGGATGAGTCAAATTGATGGTGAAAAAGATGAGCCAGTTACTGGCAGACAAATAACAACGGTCATACTATCAAAAAGAAATCTAAAGTAGCCTGACTTGCTAAAACTTGGCCAAGTGATAAATTGCCGATTGCCAATAAACAGCAGGGAATTAAAAAAATTTTAAATACCTTGTAGAGCTGGAAAAGTAACATGTAAACAAATACTACATGAATGGAGTTCAGGGTTGAGGTAGACCCTTTTGTTTAGACTTTAGGAATGCTATAGATTCCTGAGAGTCTGCTTAAGAATTGGTAGGCCAGAGTGTAGTCTGAAGCCCTTTTTTTTTTTTTGAGTCTTCATTGGACACTTTTCTTGTGTAAGAGACCCAAAAGGCACTCTCAAACTGATTATTAACTAGGTCTATATAGTTAAGTAAAAACTGCATTACTACTCTCTCTTTTTTTTCTCTCTTTTACTTATTTCAGTCATTAACATTCCTCATCAGATATAGGGGAAACAGTCAAGTCATCGATGGAGATGTTGCTAGCTTAGTTTACAGTTTCCCCACTTTCACAAGCATATAACAACATTTATCCTGACCAAAATCCAACCCTACATTCACTGGGAATGTTGTAACCAGGCCAAGGATCTTTTTCATCTTATGCATATTCTTTGCATAAGGTTTCAAACCGTCCACAAAGAAACAGTATGTACTTTTGGTATTTCTGTTTGCTTGTGAACCAATGAGATATCAATTAAACCTTGGGAGAGGCATTATGCCAGTAATAAACACACACGTACTGGTTCAGTCCTTTATTAATTTAAGGACTGAACCAGTGCGTGTGTTTATTACCGGCATAATGCCTCTCCCAAGGTTTAATTGTATTTCTTTCAACACACGTATCCACATCAAGAACCTTGCACACGAAATACACATATGAAACAATGAGATATCCTTCAGACTTCCTCAACATGAATGACAAGGGATTTATAGAAAGTGTAAACATCACAGAGAGGCTGTCCCCATGGAATGTGCCTCTGCAATACTGTATTCTATCAGTGATAATAATCACTAATCGTGTTTAATTTCAAGATGGTGGCCCACGATGAAGTCTGGTCAGCTATGGCTTAGGCTATACTGACTGGAACTTTATCAAGTTGAAGGGCTTCTAACATCTATGAGTGGGGAACAGAGTCAAAGGTTTTCATGTAGTCTAACCATGTATGTATATATGCATGCATGGATGCATACATGTGTGCATGCATGTATGTATGAATGCATGAATGTGCAATATATACATACGTAAATTACATACACATATGCATACATGTATGTATGTACTGAGTGTGTTTATACATGTGTATAGTTGTGTATGACTGAATATATCATTGCGTGTATATAAGTATATATGTGTATGTATGTATGTGCGTGTAGTTGTGTGCATATAAATGAATATATCATTGTATGCGCATGTATGTAAGTGAGTGTGTTTATACATGTGTTTATGTATGTGTAGTTGGGTGAGTATGACTGAATATACCATTGTGTGTATATAAGTATATATGAGTGTGTTTATACACGTGTTTAGATCTAGTTGAGTAAAATAGGAATCAAAGTGGTCCACATGCAAAAAAAAAATGGTTAAGAACCACTGGTGTTTATCGATATTAAAATGTTTTTTTTTTAATCTCTATTAACGGAGTTATGGCCCTTTAGTTGGCTCTGCCTGCCTATATGTGTATGTACATGTGTGTGTGTATATGTGTGTGTGTATGTATATATAATTGGTCGCCGCTACTAACTTCCTTCACCACGTGTTGTAGTAGTTTCTTTCTCACTCACTGAGAGCGAAGAGGCCGATTCACCAGCAGAAATACTTCTGTCTGTGTACAACCCCTCTCTCATATTAACTTGTCTTAATTTATCAGAATTTTTTCATCATCCAAGGTATGTGTCTCAATAATTCTATTATTTGTTCCTTTATCGATATTTCCTCTTTTACAGAAAGGTTTGTAATATAAATTCTTCAGTGGCCATTTATCTAACAATGAATGAAACGGGATTTATCCGTTCTCTTGTCAGACAGATTTCTTCGTCTAACTTATTCCATGTATCATGTTTTCAATGTATTATATGAAATTTAAATGTATTATAAAAAAATTGCTAATGTGAATCTATAAGCTGTTGTATTTTTTTAACCACAGTGTAGAATGTTCCAGATATTTCATTTTCTCACACCAGAAAAAAACACCGGGAATCTTCCGCACGCTTGATAGGTTTGCAAATAGCTGTCCTCGTGGAGGAAGGAAAATAATATAGAAATGGGGAATAAAGCCAAATTTTAAGGAAAAAATTCTGAATTTTTTTCCTAAAATTTATACAAGGATGCTAAAAAGAAAAATTAATCCTTTCCTTCTTTATGAAACATCACCACCACCACGCACTCACCTTCTCCGAACCATTTTTAGATCTTTTGTGTTCTCTACGTTATAAAGAAATTAATCTAGTATTCCGTTTCTACTATATATGCATTCTATTGATAGCCACTTTTTTTTTCTTTTTTTGGTGGGATTTATGTTTTTAATATTGATGTTGACTCTGCTAAAAAAAATTTCCTGCTAAAATTTTATTTTTTTACAGCCTAAATTGTGTTAATATTAATTAGGAATCTCGAACCAATTTTGAGAATGCAGCACTCTGGTTTAAGCACCCCCCCCCCCTGTAACACCTCATAACTTTTTTATTTTGGGGAATTTTCAGAAAGTTTTTTGCGAATTTTTGCCCTACAAATGGGAGTTCATACAATTATGGACGAAAAAAAAAACTTTTTGTGTAAATTAAGGGCGATTTGGCTGTTAATTTTACCACATCTTACAACCACGACAAACCTTCCTTGTTTCTTTATCACTCCGACATGTATTGATGTTCTTTTGGGTTTTCTGAAAATTCCAAAAAATAAAACTGAGGGGTGATATGGGATGCTTAGACCAGAATTCCGCCAATATATTTATGTTAATTACATGGATGACGAACATGAATCTATTGTAACGTCTTACAAAATAGAAAAAGCAATGTATGTATTCAATAAAATATTTGATATTGAACTGTTTTGCTTTCTGAAAATTAAAAAATACTGCCTCACCATTACGATGAGAACGTAATTACATTGGAAAGACACTTCTAATATTTTATATGACATTTATGCAAACAAAATGATAAACAGCTGCAAAATCCCTTGACGCTAATTAGTTTCTGATTAATAATTAAGTGGCCGGGGGTGGAGAATTACGCAGATTTTAAATGTTTGTTCAAAACAAAAATCTGAAAATTTAATAGATCTAGTTTTAAGAAATCTCATCCTAAGCATGTAGATGTCACAATATATTTTTAATATAGTCTCATTTATGTCTTCCTCTGCACCAAATCTGTCTCCTTCAGACCTTCACAATTCATATCCCTCCATCGTTCTTTTGAACTACAGCACTATTTACTCATCCTCGGTTATATTATCAGAATTACAGATTTCATTCCTGTTTTGTACTACCAGTTCTCTCTCTCTCTCTTTGGAATTAGTTCCTTTTGTCACCTGTCCCGCGTTCTCGCTATTTTAATTTACCACTGAACACCACCCCCTCTTATATCTACCATCGGCGCCCTCCCCAATCTTTATACGTCACTCACGATATCGCCCTCTACATATGTCACTGGGCACCCCACTCTCATCCACATCCAACTCGATTTTACATTCGTATCCCTATTTCTCCTCTATCTACGGTTTTATTATACGGCTACTCTATTCCATATTTTTTTTATTGCTCCCTTTCTACCCCACAAACTAGTATTCACCAATGATTACCCATGTTCCCTGTTCACTTTTTTCACATCTCAACCAGCTATCCCTCCCCCTTTCACATTCATGAAAACTAGCCATTCGCCCATCTCAGTCCTGTTCTATTCTTTTATTCAGATTGTATGAAACCCTAACACCCCATCACCACTATCTTTTCTTTCTCTCCAGCTGGGATAGCCATGATCTCCTTTATAGCAAGACACTTGTTTCTATCCTTCTTTAGCCTCTCAACATGTGACACGAATTCACCTTCCTTAATATCCCCCCTACCACCCAGTTAAGGCTGTCATTTGGGTTATTTCTGACCTCATTTGCGCCTGTGCCATGAAAAAGAAATACCCAGTATACATAATATGGTTGGCATTAGGAAGGACATTCAACTGTAGAAACCCATGCTAAACTATACAATGGAGTTAAGCCCAGCTTGTTAGAGCCTTTTTAAACTATGTTTCTTAAACTTAGATGCCAACTAGCATGGTTTTTATGGTTGGAGACTTACTGACAACTCCTGTACTAATTTGATGGCATCCTAAATGTTCTGATCGAGGGCAACAATGCAAATGTCATTTATTACAGCATCAGTCAAGCTTTTGACAGTCAACCACAACTGAAGAAATTAAGTTACTGCTGTGGATATTTCCTGACAAACTGAACCCAACATGTAATCAATAGAATTTACTCAAGACCTTGCTAAGTCTGTGCTGTGTTCGCCCACCTCTGTTTATCTTGTCGTCATATGAATGACATTGCAAACGTCGTCAAACAAAATAAAAAATGATTTTTAATCTTTGCATATGACTCTAAACTCTAGAAAGTCATCAAGACAATTTGTGACAAAGCAAAATTTCCAATCTGATCTTAGAGTTCAGTGATTCGATGAGTAAAACACATGCTGCTAAACTAGGAAAAATTCAAGCTTTCAAAAAGAGGATTATACTTTTAACAGCCATATTCTCTTCCCTTCTTTGTAGCATCAAATTGTATTAGGCTTACATGGCACTGTGGAAAGCAGCCTAAGCAAGAGTACACACATCAACAATATACTTAATTTGGTCTGCAGAATATGGTCATGGATCCTTTTTTTTTTTTTTTTTTTTTTTTTTTTTTTTTTTTTTTTTTTTTTTTTACATTTATCAACTCGCACCTTGAGTACTGCTGCCTGTTTCTTTACTCAGAGCAATTGAAGCACTCCAAAGATCAATCATAGAAAACGAAAGTGAACCTGGCAGGCCTTGATTGTTGACATCATCTCTATTTTCTCCCCCAGTGCTGCCATGGGCACTACATTATTTGCACCAATGGTGTTAATATTCCACTAACACTATGAAAATGATACTGGTGTCAAATTCACAAGTCACCAGGGCTTAGGTCCTGGAGCCATAAATCCCCTTGAAAAACACTACTCCACAAGTTTTTTTTTAATTCAACATTGTTCTGAGAGAAATCACAAAATGACCCCCATAACATTCAAACAGTATTTGGACAAATTCCTCCAAGAAATACCAAGCAAAACATCCAGATGCATTTTGGCAGATAGCTCCCTGCTCAAGTGGATTATGATGTACAGCAACCTGGCTTGAAAGACAGGGCTTTAGCTAATAATGGACAAAAACCTAAATTGTATACCTAATGTAGTGTTTGTACTACACACACACACACACAGTTAAAATTATATAGGCTTTCATATCCTTTTTTTTTTTTTAACACCCCTCCACAATAATTTCTCGTGTTGGTACCTGTAGTATTTATGTCCAAATCCCAATGTGGTTAGCTTTGCCGTTCTTGTTTTTAAGATCAATAAAATATCAGTTAAGTAATGAGATTGATTCCTAATATCTTAGATGTGATTGGAATTCATTTAAAAGAATTGATGTAGTTATTATTACAGGAACTTGGTACCGGTCCAATTTCGTTTCTCGCTTGGCACATTCCACTTTTTACACTTTACAGGAAAGTTTATGAATCAAATAAGATGTGATCTTGCTGAATTTTATGTTTGGTTGACATTTGGCACTGAATCAGTTTCCATTTCGTAACCAAGTGCCATTGATATCTATTTATCCATTTTCGACATTAAAACGTTTTTTTTTTTCTTTTGAGATTTTATCTTGATCTTTTTTTTACTTTGCTTCTCATTTTTTAAAATATTCATTACATATTGTTTAGCCCTAGGTCATCTTTGAATGGACTGACATTCAAATGTAGACTATTTAAGATGTTAATTTTAGATTAGGTTACTGTTTCTATCTGGTTGAATGATTGCTAGTATGCTCCCTTATGTAGCTATTGCTGGTGCAATACAGGGAAGCCTGAAGCAGGACTAGTGAATAGGTCTATTACTAGTGTATTTAGACCTGCTATGAAGTCTGTTTTCTATACCTGGGAAATAAATTTTAGATGCATATCTAAGACAACAGTCCAAGCTGAATTCATCCTCTAAGATATCTGTAAAGCAATGAAAGGATTTGTTCATTGTCCTTAGCCTAAACCTTTAGCATTCAAATTACTCTGCCTAATGTTCTGAGACCCCCTTTGGTCATGACTGACCATGGGATTGCACCTAGAAAGTTCCCCTTCTAGGCAAAAGTCCAGGGAAAGTTGTTTATGAAAGACCAGCAGTCGCCCATGCATACCGGCCTCCCCTCTCCATGCCACCAATGTTATCCAAGGGAAAGGCAAGGGCCGATACAGCTTGGCACCTGTGATGTCACAACTCATTTCTACAACTGAGTGAACTGGAGCAATGTGAAATAAAGTGTTTTGCTCAAGAACACAGCACACAGCCCAGTCAGGGATTCAAACTCACAACCTCACGATTGTAAGCTCGACACCCTAACCACTGAGCCATGTACCCTCACCTGATGTACATTCTGCCTAATGTAATGCTCATTTATTCCCATTGTTTTGAATTAATCATGAATTATCTTGTAGCTTTGAGATTTTGATGAGGTAACTTAATTTTTAGAATATTGTAGGGCTAGTTTGATCATAAGATAGGCAGAATTTTTTGGTCAGATATGGCCAGATTAAACACCAAAGGGCTATGGTAAAGTGGTCAGCAGTTTGGCTATTTTGTTATTGCTCAAGTGGCTGTATTTTCAAATAATGTCAAACCATTGAGAATGACTCTTGTCTACCACAATACTGGTGTCATAGCCTGCTGTCACTGATATTTGTTTAGTCTCAAGTCAGCCATATTTGAGCTAACTTAAGAACAGACATTTATCTTCAAATGTGCAAGGAAATCCAGGATCACATTAATTTCAATGTCTTTCTCTAAGATAATGTGATATGCAGAAGTTTGACAGCCATTTGTAACAGCTACATGGTTTCTAGTTCAATCTCACTTCACAGCACCTTCCAAAAACCTTGAGTAAAAAAAATTAATCAACAAAATTTGTGGAATATCTTCAGTGGGAAACTTAATCCACAGCCCAGTTTAATCTCTACTATTTGATCTGTGGTTATCTTTTGGCATTTGTGTCAAGTTTCCTGCTCTATCATTAAAGTAACAATTATGTCTTTATTGTTTTGAAATAGGTGAGCAACCATGTTCAGAGGTACAGTAGAGTTGATAGGGTTCAAGGGAACTCTGATATATCATGATGTGACTTGGCAAGAAACTTAAGATCTAGTCTGTGCTGCAGACACCTAAGCAAGTGGCTTTAGCATTTAATCCAGCCATATCTGGCCGGAAATATTTTATGTTATGTTAAAACTGACCAAATTCAACCTCACCTATCGAATATGCAGATACATCATTGAAATCTAAAAGCTACGTGAATAAATAAGCGTTTCATTAGATAAAGAAATCTGAATGCCTAATCACTGATGCCTTTAATGATTTTTTTTTTCTCTTTCAGATGTCCACTGAAACTAATGAAGGAGAAGTATTTGCCTTTCAGGCTGAAATTGCTCAGTTGATGAGCTTGATCATCAACACATTCTATTCCAACAAAGAAATCTTTCTCAGGGAGTTGATTTCTAACTCTTCTGATGCTCTTGACAAGATCAGATACGAGTCTTTGACTGACCCGTCCAAACTAGACAGTGGCAAGGACTTATACATCAAGATCATCCCCAACAAGGAGGATAACACATTGACCATTATTGACACTGGTATCGGCATGACCAAGGCTGATATGGTCAACAACCTGGGTACCATTGCTAAGTCTGGTACTAAAGCTTTCATGGAAGCTCTGCAGTCTGGTGCTGATATTTCCATGATTGGTCAGTTTGGTGTCGGTTTCTATTCTGCTTACT
>NC_069005.1:24085758-24086353 GCF_001194135.2 Octopus bimaculoides | reverse complement strand
TGTTAAACTCTATTTGATCTGGTCTTGGTTTGGATGAAGTAATTGATGAGAACCAGATAAATTTTCTACTTAGGCATTAGTGACTGGGTTTTCTATATATAAGAGTGACATAATGTTCTTGTATTTTAAGGTGAGACCAAGGATGCTGTCAAGAACTCTGCCTTTGTTGAGAAAGTAAAGAAATCTGGCTGTGAAGTGGTCTATATGGTAGATCCAATTGATGAATATGCTGCTCAACAATTGAAGGAGTATGATGGCAAACAGCTGGTGTGTGTTACCAAAGAGGGTTTGGAACTTCCTGACGATGAGGAGTCTAAGAAGAAGCTGGAGGAGGATAAGACAGCATATGAAGGATTATGTAAAGTTATCAAAGACATTCTTGACAAAAAGGTCGAGAAGGTTGGTAGTTGTTTTGTATTTCATTCAGTTGCTGAATTATAAAATTATTGGTGCGTCTTTGTTTCCTGTTCTCCATGACTAACTTCAATGACTTGAATTTTTGTTTCCTTTGTTTGTTGTAGGTTGTTGTATCAAACAGATTGGTGGACTCTCCCTGCTGTATTGTCACTAGTCAGTATGGTTGGTCAGCGAACAT
>NC_069005.1:24073419-24085658 GCF_001194135.2 Octopus bimaculoides | reverse complement strand
TGCAAGTGGCTGAGCACTCCAGACACGTGTACCCTTAACGTAGTTCTCGGAGATACAGTGTGACAAGGCTGGCCCTTTGAATTACAGGTACGACAGAAACAGGAAGAGTAAAAGAAAGTTGTTGTGAAAGAGTACATCAGAGTTCGCCACCATCCCCTGCCGGAGCCTCGTGGAGCTTTAGGTGTTTTCGCTCAATAAACACTCGCAACGCCCGGTCTGGGAATCGAAACTGCAATCCTATGACCTCGAGTCCGCTGCCCTACCACTGGGCCATTGCACCTCCTGTGCTTATTATAGAACCCTCATCATCCTACATAAAACAAGGATATTGGTTACAAATATCAGTTATAGTAGTGTTCCTTGGAACGGTCAATACCTGTACATGCATTCATCTAAGCGATCCCGCTTTAATTTATCCTAACTGCCACTGGTAATTTATAAAGAAAACTGTTGGAAAACAGTTTATAGCAGCGACTCCATCTAAGAATATCTGAAGGAATTGTAATTCCGAAATATCATCGGACTATAGATAACTAAATTACAACAGGTATATAGTCCATTTTTTGTATTATAGTGCATTGGTGTACCATTCAAAACTTCTTATTCTTTACAAACAATGCTTCAAGTGAACTACAATACTCTCCTATAATTCCTTTGTATTTGCCTTAACAACTCAACATGCACAGGAGTCAGTTACAAGAATGATTAACTACCAGATGTTGATGGTGCAGTCAATCCATCAGATGTACTTGAGCTCTTGTAGTAAATATAGATATAAATGTGGTGATCTCGTATTGCATTTGACTGTTTTAACTCTTATTCTATTAGCGTTATTGAAGAATCATTGGTTATCTTCCTTACTCCATTAATAATTTGCTTATTGCTGTCGTCACTAATCATGTTGACAGTAACACTATCCTTAATCTTTGTTTTATAAGCATCTTGTGTCTTTACAATTTTTAGGATGCAAATAAATAAATAAATCATTTTAACTGTATCTCAAAGAGAACACTACTTTAATAGTTTGTGATGTGTTAAAAATGCCATGGAAGGACAGAAGACTACTTGCTGGACACTGCCTACACGTCTGCATCCATGACAGAGGTTTCCTTTCGATCAAATTAGATGATTTGATAAAAGTGAGTCTTTTCCCCTTTTTCTTTTTCTTTTCTTTTTTTTTTTTTTTGGTTAAGAATACGAATGTAAAGGCTTTGAGAAATAAGTGGCCATTTCCAGTCTGTGCTTTCTATCCCTTGTATACTCAAAGTGGCCTGATCCAGCTTTTTGCAATGTTCTAAAAGTAATCGCATCAAAATCTCAAACCTGTGAGATAATGCATGATTAATACAAAGCAATGTGAATAAACAAACATTACATTTGACAGTCATGTAAGTCAGGGGATTTCAAACTTTTTGACTTGCGGACCCCTTTATATTTCAGGCTTTACCTTAGGTATCTCCTTATAAAACGCTTATGAAATTTATACATAAATATTTGCTTAAAATACCATTTTTACATTTGTTTATTTAAAAGTATTTAACTTGATCAGCCTGTTGCTGTAGTAGGATACTATTATATGGAAATGAACCTGAAACTATGTGGCTGGGGAGCAAACTTCTCAACCACTTGGTTATATATGTATTTTAAAATACAGACACAGATGAAATGCCACTAAGCATTTCATCTGGTGTGTTCTATTTAAGTGTAATACATTACCATCTACATTTGGATGCATTTAAATGATTTATTCACTTTGACTGTTTATTGTCTCTGAACAAATACTCTATTTGAAATAGAACTGATTTATTCAATCCACTAAAAAAAAAAAAAAAAATAGAAATTGGAATGGTCTCTGAACATAGATCTATCATTGTCTTCCCATTCTCACTGATCCTTAATTCATTTATCATTGAAGCTATAACTAATTTCAGGTTCGCTCCTACAGTGCAGAACCTTAGGCAAGTATGTCTTCCACAACTTCAGCTTGGGATAAATTTGGATAGAAACTCTGGAAGTTTATCAAGAGTACTGATTCTATTTTTAGGTGATAGACATAATCTGTCACCCAGTTTATTTCTCTACATCTTACAGGGATTGTTTTGTCCAGTTATTTTTTCAAAGTCAGTACGTTTAATTCTCGACAGTTGAATTTCCATAGATCTCTGTACATATCACAGATTTGTCTACATTATTCTCCTTTGAAGGTAGCAAACTGGCAGAAACGTTAGCACACTGGGCGAAATGCTTAGTGGTATTTCATGTCTTTACGTTCTGAGTTCAAATTCCGCCAATGTTGACTTTGCCTTTCATCCTTTTGGGGGGGTCAATAAATTAAGTACCAGTTGCATACTGGGGTCAATCTAATCGACTGGCCCCCTCCCCTAAAATTTTGGGCCTTGTGCCTAGAGTAGAAAAGTATATACTCTTTTTTCACTCTGATTTCATGGACAGAAACTTCACAGAAAAGGTGAATGAATGCGGGTCGTAAACTATACACCATGTATAATTGCGGCTGAATATAGTTCTTTTCGAGTCTGAAACTCGAAGTAACTCACCCGTAACTTTTGTATTTATTGAGTAATATTTCACAGTTGCTGAAGCTTGTGTTTCTTTTGCAGATACTAGGAAGAAAATTAAATCAATATAATATGAACTGATTTGTATAGAGAATCCACAGCACAGTGGAGTAGCTACTGTTCAGCCATAGTAAAGCATAAAGATTTGTTAAAGTATTACCAACATAGTTAAAACATATAATGTCTTCTATTTCATCCAATATTTAAATTTGTATACATGATTTTTTTTCAAAATATTTTCAGTTTTTGGTTTCATGGCTTCACATCAAGAAATGTAAACTAGTATTTTCTTATGGACAATTTGAGAATATTGAATTGAGAGGCCTCCTAGCAAAGACAACGTTCTGTTTTGTGGAAAACAGGACAGCGCCCTGCTACCATCAAAGAAATGGCTCTACTGATTATGCTGAAAAAGAATAGGTAGAAATCTCATACAGTGCACTTGGTATGAACTGGTTATACAAAAATCTAGTAAAATCACAGGTAGGCTAGACTTTGACTGTGGCAGAAGCACTGATGTAGGGACCAAGAGCAACAGATTCTTCTAAATGGCTCAACAGTTCCCTAGTTGAAAGCTTGTTAGCAAGATGACCTAATTGATGTTGTCTACACCACCTGTCTTTGTCTCAATTTTTTGTGAATTCTCCCCCTATATGGAAATTTCCAAGAGTCCCCATCAAAACCATGGCTATAAATGAGATGCATGCAACACATAATGGCAGAAGTTTACAGAGATTCCTGAGAAGATAGGTGAATGGGATTCTTGGTTAGACACTTGACCATGAGTCAAAACGAATCACTTTGTCTACAATGAACACCATACTTTATTGCCTCTCACCAACATGAAAAAAATAGGTATCTCATTTCCACCTCTAGCCATATACATATAAACAGACATTCCAGGCATACAACTCAATACTCTCAGTAATGAATCTCTGTCTTTATGTAAATAAATTTGTTGAGAACTTTATAAGATGACTTGGTTTTAGTATGGAGAATAATTATGTATGCAGCTGCAAACTTCACTTATTCTCATGCTAGCAAATTTATATCCTTACAACAGACATGTCTAAAATCAATGTTTTATTTTCTGCAGGCAACACTTGCAGACGTTCTCACATGCATGCACTTGATCCATTTATTTTTATGCAAATTCATTTGCAGTCATTTTCAAATGCATGCATACTATAATGGTGTTCCAATACTTCTGGTTGATTATACACTGGAGGCGCAATGGCCCAGTGGTTAGGGCAGCGGACTTGCGGTCATAGCACAGATCGCAGTTTCAATTTCCAGACCGGGTGTTGTGAGTGTTTATTGAGCGAAAACACCTAAAGCTCCGGCAGGGGATGGTGGCGAACCCTGCTGTACTCTTCCACCACAACTTTCTCTCACTCTTACTTCCTGTTTCTGTTGTGCCTGTAATTCAAAGGGTCAGCCTTGTCACACTGTGTCACCCTGAATATCCCCGAGAACTACGTTAAATGTACACGTCTGTGGAGTGCTCAGCCACTTGCACGTTAATTTCACGAGCAGGCTGTCCCGTTGATCGGATCAACTGGAACCCTCGTCATCGTAAGCGACAGTGCCAACAACAATTCTACACCATTCATGAATTTACAGAACTCGTTTTCTTGTAATGGTTTTAGTTTAATGTTTTTGCATAAAAGTTTGCAGTTTTCTCACTTAATGTTTGCTGCACTTTTCTTGTTACTGTAAACAACATGCATACATCCAATTACATGCATACCACAGTCTCTTGGCATTTTCACACAGTAGGAATACAAATCATGCTTTCTGCACCTTGCTTCCAGCCAGCTGCTTTCTCTATTAAGACCTCGATATGGCCCTGTTACAGATAGAATCTTATAATAATTCTGATTGTCATTGCATTACTTAGCCCGTCAATAATGCTTTTACGGGATTAGAGAAAGAGGGGGGAGAGAGAAACGTCCATGACATGAGGTAGAGGGAATGTAATTGTACTGCTTTCACGTAACTAGTTGAAGGGGAGAGAAAAAGAGGGAGAGAGAGAAGCATTCATGATGTGAGGTAGGGGGACCATAATACTTATGCTGTTAAAAAAGTTAGTTGAAGGCAGAGGAAGAGTTAAAAATGATTTTAGTCGAGGGAGGGTATTCTGGTGGTGAGGTTAAAGAAAGGGAGAGAGGATGGTGGAGATGGAGGTAGTAGACGTGGTGATTGATTAGTGAAAAGTGTTTTTTTTATATTACCTATCACTTAATGCATGTGCATGAGTGCAATTCCGTGAAATATTCACACTTCTTTACGTGGCATATATATGCAATTTAACTAAAGATTCTATCAATCATATGTATGGGATATTTTTTGTTTGTTTATGGGGGAAATGGAAAAATAAGAGTGAATATTTATTGTATGAGTGCTGTGTATTAAGTTTACAAAATTGTGCTTAAAGTATATAAAGTGCATTAAGTAATCATCGTATTCCAATTTCTTTCACTTTTCAATGAGTAGCAGATGATGAACTATCTATCCAGGCTACACTTTTAGGTTTTTTGAATAAAGGTTTCAGAAATAATCCAATAGGCCTACCATTAATTCTGTGAAATATTCATGGGTCCCACTGGTAAGTATAAATGGCTTAGCTCATCCAATATTTCACTACAGTTTACTGTAACATATATCAAAAAGTTCCTAGACTAGTTGTTTAATAAAAAGTAACTTATTTCCCTTAGTTTTAGCATCATCTCTTTCAAAAATTGGGATACAATACACCAGTCCCAGCATTCCTGCCACTTTTGGAAGTAGTTTTCCGTAAGCAAGTCGAGGAGCTTCTTCAATTCACTTTAGATCTCAACAAGTGTTAAAATGGTGATCTTATAACAGCAGCAGTTCCTGAAAAGACAGGTGAATAAGATCCTTGGTTGGCTACTCAATCTTGGGTTAAGAAGAATCACTTTGCCTATAATGAACATAGAATTAGATATCTCATTCTAGCTAACATGCATTCACACCTCTAGCCAGATATATGTAGAGAGATACACCTGGCATTCAGCCCAATACTCTTGGCAATTAATCCCTGTATTGTCTTTATGTATATAAACATGATTCATTGAAGACTTTAGATGGTCACTTGGTTTTAATTTGGGGAATAGCAGGCAGCAAAACCAAGTTACAATATGTTTCAAGGAAAAAGTTAATTTTCTAAAACCCTTTAAAATTTTGATTATTTGGAAAAAAATTAACTTCACTGAATTAACACAGCTTATTAGAAATTTTGCATACTAGGCTAAATGCTTAGTAGCACTCATTCTATCTTTACATTCTTCATTGAAATTCCACCAAGGTCAACTTTAACCTTTCATCCTTTTGGGTTGACAAAATAACTACCAGTTGAACACTGGGGTTGATGTAATCAATTAGCCCCTTCCCCCAAAAAAATTTCAGGCCTTGTGGAATTAGAATTAGAAATAACCCACCAAAAGTAATAATAGCCACTTGAATGTTTTTAGGGAATTTACTAAGTTTGATTTTAATCCAATTGCAATTATTCTACACATCATGTCCATATTATCATCATTATAGTCTTTGCTGTCTTTTCTATTTTATTTAGATAATGCATTAATAATATTTGTTCCAGTCATTAAGTAGGAGGGTAGTGGAGATGAAGATAATGGATATTGTGACAATTGCAACAACAAGTAATTGTTTCTCTCATTAAATTACTATAATCTCATGAATAAATTATTTATAAAATGCTGAATCACATGACGTTTTTTTTTATTGTTGTTTTGTTTTTTATTTTTAATTATTATATCACATTGTCAACCTATTAATAATATACAAAAGCAGTACAAACAAGCAGCAGTACTGACAACTTCAGATATCTTTAATAGAACTAAAATGAAAGATACCACCACTAATTCTCATCGACCAAAGCCATTCACAGAGCTTAGGTCAGCCCATGGCTATAGTAGAAGACACTTGCCTGAGGGGCCATGCTGAGCTTCGATCAGTTGGTTGACTTGAAGCGCCGTTCACTCTCGGAAAAGTGGGTGTAATATACGTATGCTAGACAGTTGCAATGAAGCATGGTCCAAAGATCGAATAGGTGCAGTGACAGACATGTTGTGGTAGAGGTTAGGTGAGAATGAGATCAAGGGTGGCGATCGAGAGTTTAAGAGACGAAGCCAATTTATGGTAAGGGTTGAGAATAGCAAAGGATTCTTGCACTGGCAGCATTGGTGTGGGATATGAGACCCACAGGGGGCTGTGAGTGTTGAAATTACCAAGCATGATGATCCCAGCAGTGAGATGTTCTCAGTGCAGAAAAAGGTGGTTTGAGGAATTCGGGGGAACAATAGAGGAATGCAGGTGCACATGGGAGAGAGAAGGTAGATTTGGTCAGTCTGAACATGAAACAGGTAGAATACTTTGGCTGGATATGGCTGATTCAAATGTTAAAGGGTTAAGCTGGACAAATTGGAAGATGTTATTGCTGAAATCCAGGTAACAGGGAAATTGGAGTTTCTGTATATACAGACCCACCTTTTGGAGTGGAATTAAAGTGTCCTGGACAGTAAAGATGGGTCGATGATAAGGATTGATAAATTTGCATCTCTGAAAGAAATAGGGTGTATGGTTTGCATATAAGAGATGATGTATGTGGATACTGGCTGGATAAAAGTCCACAGATGTTTGAAAAGACAAAGGAGAATTGGTCAAAGGGTTTTTGATTTATTATTTGGCATTGAGAGAAATGGTGCATGACAATTCTTTAAGTTGGAGACTTAGACTGAATGTTTGCAACAGAGCAAACGCCACTGAAAGTACCCTAGGGTCAAATGGTGATATTAAACTGGGCCACATTGTACACCTACCACCCAGGATTAAGCAATGAATTTAAAAGATTTAAAGAGATTAACAACTATGGTAAAAAATTTGTTAGATAGCTGAAAAGATGTAAATATTTAGAAAAATACAAGAACATCAAGTGTAGTAGAATGCTAAAATACCAGACTGAATCACCATCGCCATCATCATTTTTTATATATATATATATATGTCCAACCCATGCTAGCATGGAAAGCGGACGTTAAATGAAACATATATATATATATTTTTTTTTTTTTTTTTTTTTCCATGGTGTCTTTGGAGAGATATGCAATACTGCAAGTCAGCCTTTTATTTTTGAATAGGAATAGATTATGGAGGGTGATATTTTGATTAATTAGGGATGTCTTGACCTATATCAAAATTTAGATTTGAAATCTGATCACTATTAATTTACTATTAATTATGAAACTAATATTTCCAGTAGCTTATAAACAAGGTCACTTTTTTTCTTTCCAGTTTAAAAAGTAATTTACTTTTTTTTTATTCACATTGAAATTTTTTAAAACTTCTATGTTTACCCCTATTTACTCAACTAAGATTTCTAGAATGACAGAAGAAAATATATTTGGTTAGCTAACTATTAGGTGAAACTGCTTATTATACAAGATAACCTAATTTAGTTGGTAAGTAAATATTACAGAACGAACTTAACTTCACACTTCTCTAATATGATTAAAGCAAGACTTTAAAACAGGTTTTCTTTTCTCTTTTATTTACAATCTTTCAAAGATCACTAGTTTGGAGAGTTGTAGATGATTTGATTTATCGTCGAGGTGAACATCCGACTATCTGGCCCGTTGGTACCTTTAACGGGATATAAGTTGTCGCAAATATTGGAGCTAAGTTTTCGGTTTGAGAACAACTTCTTTCCACAGGAAACACGAGCTCTGAAAAGAGTAGTAAAACTGCCCAATTCCCACCGTCAAAGTTAGTAAAAAAAATTTTTTGAGAGAGGAAAAAGAAAAAAAAACAAACGAATCAACAAGAACTCGAATGAGAGAAAAAAATTAAAGAAAAAAATAAACCGACGATGTCGGGATTTGAACTCGGATCGGAGAGGACCAAACTAAATGCTTTTAGTCCGACTTCCCAGTTCTTTCATATCAGGAATAAATTGTAAAGGACTTGTAAAATTTTGTCGGGAACAGTTAAGCAGAACATAATTAGAGGCGCATGACGATGCTGCTATTCAGTACACAAACTTCGCATATAAGGTGTACCCGCTATCAGGGTTGAAAAACTACTACTTACACCGACAACATTATTAACTATATAATAAGATAAAAAGTAGTCTACAGGCTGGGGATTGGCTTTTTGAACAAAAGGGAAAAAGAAACGAAGACAAGTGTGTAAATAGAAAGAGAATGTGAGAGGAATAGAAAGAGAAGTGGAGAAAATGAGAGGAATAGAAAGAGAGAAGGGGAGAAATGAAATGAATAGCAGGATTAAAATGCGAATATTTAGATAAACAGAAAGATAAGAGGGAGTGAAACACAAAAATAGAGTAAGAGATAAACTGAAATAAAAGGCGAGTCAACAAATTATACAGATTTCTCGTCATTCGGCCGTTCATTTCGCTGTTAATTTTGGTTGAATCTATTTGTATACCAAGGTATGATTGCCTTTTTTATTTATTATTTGTCGACTATTGCTGGCTCTTGTTCAAATTGTTCAGATTCATCTATGAAAAGTTTCGTAACATCTATTTTCTTGTTAATTACAAAGTAAGAAGAAAGTAGTTTTGTTTTTTTAGCCTCAGGTTTAACAATCATAGTGCAGACTTATGATCCAAGGTGTTCCAAGCATGACCATCCAGTATTCTTTTTTTTTAAGTGTAGTGTAGGGTGGGGACTACAATGTGTCCTCTTTTTAATGATTTGACATAATTTAAAGGCGATTTAGTTACTATTTCTAGCAGGTAAATGTCTACCTATAGGCTTCCTCGTCAGCTTGGAAGTAAAAGAGTGAATCAAGATTTTATATTCATTATTTTGTTTATGCTCTCTCTTCATATACCCCATCACTCTTTCGCACATCTGATGCCTTTTAGATCTCCACTAACTTTTCTTTATTTATTTAATTCAATCTTTCTTTTTCCTTCAAAGCCCCGCAGTCGGTCCACCTTTCTAGAAATAGCAGTTAAAATCTCCTTCAATACAGCACCTTACTCGACACAGCTGCCTGAAAATAATGAAACAGGCACGATGGTCGTGGCTGGATCGTGGCCATTCGACCGTGGTTAAACAATAACAAATATTGAGTGATTACGAAAGAATTTTTTTTTCGATTGTACTGCGGCTAGTTTGTTTATCCTGAGAAGATTTGGTGGGTAGAGACGTAATCCCAACTCGATGAACTTCTTAACAACAAGAACATGTTAATATGTTTTATTCTTTGGTTAAAACAACAACAAAAAAAGACAGGAAGTAAATCTATCAGTCTTCAAAAATAGTAAGAATATATTAGATAATCTATTGTTTGAGACATCATGTCTGAGAAAGATACATCTCAGATGTTTGGTTTTGTTTTTTAGTTAGGAATAATTTTTTTTGAAAGATTTTGCGATCAAGAAACAAGTGTCCGTATATATTTCTGCAATGGAACTAAATCGATGGGACCTACTACTAAGATATTTGATTATGCAATGTCTTTCATCGGAGACAACAGAAAACGAGTTTTCTCAGTTGAGTATGAATGGAGTTCAATCTCTACAGCAATTTACTTTTTTGGCACCCACTAATAATTTTTATTTTTGTTTCTGTTTTCGTTAAAAACGAATTACGTTCATTTCTATTATTAACTGCCAAACAGTGAAATGAATAAATTGTTTTATTTTTGCCTAAATTAACCTTGTATCTTCCAACACGAGGAAGTTGAATAATAATTCCTTTTAAAGTAAGAGAAATTAT
The DNA here is from genome assembly GCF_001194135.2 of Octopus bimaculoides. NCBI lineage: Eukaryota > Metazoa > Mollusca > Cephalopoda > Octopoda > Octopodidae > Octopus > Octopus bimaculoides. The sequence goes on along the minus strand of NC_069005.1, from coordinate 24,075,295 downwards.
TCCGTATTTTCTCACAGTTGGAGGTTAGATTAGATCAAATATGGTAAAATACGAGAAATTGTTCCATTTCTTTCAACGGCCGAAACGGTTTCTCATTACTAAAACTTCTACCAAGTCACTGGTTTAGACTTATCAAGGTGATTGTTCATCTTACAGCCGTAAACACCAAGAAAATGCTAACTAGAATTACAACTCTATAACAAATTCACATGTAATTAAATTTCTCTAACGAAACAAACAATAATGGTTCAAATATATATACTTGATTATGCTATTTGAAAATAAGATATGTAATTGTATAAAATATATATTTGACTCTATTATTTTCCCCCAAACATACACAATTCACATGCAGCTTAGCCACCTCAGACCAACTAAGCATTGATTCTATAAACAAAGACCTTTAGGACCCTTCAATGGAACCATGCCAACCTACTTTTACCAGCAAAGAATAAAAAAAACTCAAACTCTGTCACCACACTGCATCTCTGCTAAACATGTGTTGCACTCAGCTAAGACCCTCACCGAAGCTCCAAGTTCAAGGCCTCACTAGCACTGAGGACCTCTCTGAGTAGAAACACATCCTTAGCTTAACTAGAACTACAGCCCAAAGACTTGTCCTTCAGATCCAGAAAATGTCAGACTCTCAACAGCTGTTGACATTATTCTGTCCCAGATCTGGGACAATACTGCTAGTAAACACATCCAGAGAAGGGTCACTCAGCTAATTGTAATTCAGTCACTAACAGATACGCTCTAGTTTGTAACCCAAACACATGCTGTCTTCCCTCTCTGCCTTTTCTATTGCTACTGTAATCTCAGAGCTGGCTGGTCTTATACCTCCATCACTCAGGCACCTCTAACCCACTCAACTTTCCACCTTTTGTTACCCTTGGTGCACTCATCCCCTCACTGATCACTATGCTTAATCCCTTCTCCCCCAAAATATTGGCCCTTTGGAATCTTGCTGCAGGTGTTAACCTGAAATAGTTTAAGCAGAACATTAACACCCTCAAGATGGCTGGTCTCAAGGAGACCTTGTGAAGGTCATGGGGGGGGGGGGCAAAAAGCATTGGCACTACTTAAATACAGAGGTCCCAATGCATCTATGTAACAATGTTTCTACAGTGCACACTCGTTAGGGTAGGGTTAGGGTTACATAGATGCGTCAGGACCTCTGTATTTAAGTAATACCAAAAAACTAACTGATAGTAATTTTGTTAGATTCTTTCTGAATGTTATGTCTATGATATGGTTATTGTGTGTATATATATATGTATATATACGTATATTTAGAAAGTTGTTTGTTATGGCTGATCAGAGAGTGATCACTGGTTTCACAGCTATAGAATACTTGGCTGTATAGGTGACTTATCAGACTTGAGTTGGCAGAGACACATAACCTCTCTACAACTGGAGGGAGGAAAACATCATGTCAGTTAGTTTTGTAACTCAAAAATATCTGGAATGAACCCTACCAGTGAGCTTTCAGGTGGGGTGGGGTTATCCCCCTTACATCAGTTCCAGTTATGTCCATAATGATTTTCAAAGCTGGTAGCATGTTCCTATTCTGCAAATGAAGAACTCCAAGATTGCAACAGGAAATGCCTCTGGTGGAGGCATTAACTAAATGTTTCTTTTCTGTGCTGGTTGTGTTACAGTTTGTGCTCTTGTGCTGGTAGTGTTACAGTTTGTGCTCTTGTGTTGGTTGTGTTACAGTTTGTGCTCTTGTGCTGGTTGTGTTACAGTTTGTGCTGGTTGTGTTACAGATTGTGCTCTTGTGCTGGTTGTGTTACAGTTTGTGCTCTTGTGCTGGTTGCGTTACAGATTGTACTCTTGTGCTGGTTGTGCTCTTGTGCTGGTTGTGTTACAGTTT
>NC_069005.1:24070615-24072791 GCF_001194135.2 Octopus bimaculoides | reverse complement strand
TTGTGCTGGTTGTGTTACAGTTTGTGCTCTTGTGCTGGTTGCGTTACAGTTTGTGCTCTTGTGCTGGTTGCGTTACAGTTTGTGCTTTTGTGCTGGTTGCGTTACAGTTTGCGCTCTTGTGCTGGTTGCGTTACAGTTTGTGCTCTTGTGCTGGTTGTGTTACAGTTGCCATTGTTAACTGCTGCAGTCACTGCTGTGCCCAACATAGGTGCTGTCACAGGTACTGTTGCTGCCGTTGCTGCTATTTCCGGATGCAATCCTGGTGTAGCCACCACTACCAGCTGCTTTGATGCTGCTGCTGGTATAACTGTTGGTATTACTGCCTCTGCCGCTTGACATGTTGCTGGTGTAGCTGCCACTGCTATTTTCTGTTGCTGTTGTGATTGTTATTGGCAGATGTGCCATTGGGGCTGTTGCTTCTTTTGTTGCCAACTCTGCCACTTTGGTTGCCAGTTCTTATCACCTCTTCAGCCTCATACACTACTCCCTCAGCATTGCATTGACCCCCCACCCCCCACTGGGCATTCATTGTATACCCTACATGAGCATCCTACCTCTGCCTGTGGCTTAGGAGTGCTCACTAATATTTTCTTAATGCTGGGTGCTCAAGTGAAAGAGACGCTTAAATTGTGTCTGTAATACAAACTTCCATATCTGTGTGACTGTGAGGTGTTTATCCATTAATCTAAGGAATATCCTTCCCACACAAATCTTGACATTGAGTGAGAAAGGTGGGGCAAACCAAATGACTTTACAGTGGCACTTCTTTTGCTGGTGCAAGGGGCTGGTATATAGGAGACAGATGTCTTCCTTAAACCCACTGAACACTAAAGCCTCATTGTTATAGGGGGCTGCAGTGTCGAAAATTTCTTGACTGGAGGACAAGTTCAAAATCCTGTTGCTGGCACCCTTCACTAGGTTATTGAACACAATAGTTGGGTGGCAGGAGACTATATTGATGTACAAAAATCTTTCGTTTAGTTTGTAGTAGGATCTGTATGAACAGGTACCCAGATCCAACATAGCATTTAAAAAGTTGACAGTGGTAAGATTGGTCTAAATCTGGGCCGGTCAACCTGAGACCTGTGGGCCGCATGCAGCCCACAGACTTTTATCTTGCAGTCTGCTTGATACTTTCTTGAAGTAGGTTTATTTAAACAAACATTTTTAAAATTTTATCAAAAATTAAAGATTGTAGTGAAAAGTAAAAAAAGAAAGATACTACTGTTTTTGAAATGATAATATTTCATGTTGAATCAATGATCATTCATTCATTATTGTAATAATAGCATGGGAAAGCAAAATGCTTTCAATTCTGTCAGTATACAAGCGGCCCTCAATAAACTCTCTGTGATTAAAGTGGCCTGCAATGTAATTCAAGTTGGCCAGGTCTGCTCTAAAGTGTAATGTTGAGTCCAGTGGAGCCAAGGATGCAAATGAGGTCTTTTTGAAGCCTATCTAGGGTATGTCCATTAGCTTTTCTAGAGATGGCTATGGTTAACCCTTTAGCATTTAAACTGGCCATATCTGGCCAAAAGTATTCTGCCTGTTTGGTCTTCAAACTGGCCAGATCTGGACTCTCACACCAACCCTACAATATTGTTTCAAAAATTAACAGCTACCTCATCAAAATCTCATAGCTACAAGATAATGCATGATTAGTTCAAAACAATGTGGATAAAAAAGCATTAATTTTGGCAGAATAATGAGAACACTAAAGGGTTAAAGCATCATTTCTGTATGGACTAAAGAAGACTGACAGGAACCTCATCGTTAAAGTGTCCAATATATACAATCTTATAAAGGTTACAGATGTCGCCCCCCCCCCCTCATTACACTGAAGGTGTGTGTGTGTGAGAAGTAATGAGTAAAAGTAAGAAAAAGACAAAATGAGTTGGACAAGTTGTAATGAAGGTGTTATCAGTATAATGCTTAAAACAAATGATTTAGTGACCAGGTGGGGATGTGTTTGTGTGGGAAGCGAAGAGGAGGTAGAGCGATATGTGCATATATATATAGGAGAGTATCTGTGTGAATGTAATGAAGGTGGAAGGAAGGCGCAAGGGATGGTAGGAAAACTACTGAAGAAAATGGGTTAGTTGGTGAGAAAAAATACAAGAGGTACAAAGTCAGAAGAAAAAAGTCTAAATAGAGAGAAGAAAAAAAATAAATATAT
>NC_069005.1:24069325-24070432 GCF_001194135.2 Octopus bimaculoides | reverse complement strand
TATATATATATATATTGTTTGCGAGTGGTTGTGTGGTAAGTAGCTTGCTTCCCAACAACATAGTTCCAGGTTCAGTCCCACTGTGTGGCACCTTGGGCAAGTGTCTTCTACTATAGCCTCGGGCCGACCAAAGCCTTGTTGTGTTTACGCAATGCAAAACCTGCTCCTACTTGTTTGGATGTAAACTCACTGGGAAGCATCTGACTGAGCGTATAAAATGTTCAGAAGGTAGTCGACACCCGTAGCTAACAGTTGTATACTGTCCTTCTCTTCCAGATTGTGAAAGCTTACCATAACGTTTAATCTAAACACAGTGACATTTTATGACTTCATTTTTTTTATGGGTGTATATGGATTAAGGAAGGTTGTTTCTTGAAAATAAAAAATTTAAGATTTATAACTGATTGACAAAATGAAGCAAGAGTGTGGTGTCACCAGGGTAACTCTGGTTCACAAGTTGTTAGCCCATGGATATTTGGTATTTCTGTTTGTGAGTTCTAAAAAGCTATAGAGATGTACTTGGAGATGATTGTGTTTATTAGTGCAGGACTAAAACCTGCCAGCATATTGCACTTGGATTGGAGCTAGACTTAGTCACATCAGTGGGCAGTATATAGCAATGTTGGAGAAGGTGATGAGCTTTGGCATTATGCTATCCATCATGGTTAGCATCTTGATTTACCTATCAATGGAATACATGCTCAAGACATTAAGCTAGAGTGGAGACTGTGAGAACAGTGCTTATATATGAACCATGGAAGGGACAAAACATTTGCACGAGAGCCAGAATCATCATCGTTTAAGATTCGTTTTCCATGCCAGCATCAGCTAGATGGTTCAACAGGAATTGGCGAATGAAAAGACAGCACCAAGCTCTGCTGTCTGCTTTGGTATGGTCTCCATGTCAGAATGCCCTTATTATTATTATTATTATTATTATTATTATTATTATTGCCAACCACTTTACAGAGTGTACTGAATGCTATCTATGTTGACACCACCAGCATTGAGTTCACCAAGTAACTTGCAAGATAAGAGTCCTCAACTGAGGTTGGGAGTAGTATTGAGGGACAGAAAAAGGTGTTTTGCAGTAAACAAGAAACGGGG
>NC_069005.1:24067100-24068139 GCF_001194135.2 Octopus bimaculoides | reverse complement strand
TGTCCCCCCAACATAGCTCGACAACCGATGCTGGTGTGTTTACGTCCCCGTAACTTAGCGGTTCGGCAAAAGAGACCGATAGAATAAGTACTAGGCTTACAAGGAATAAGTCCTGGAGTCGATTTGCTCGACTGAAGGCGGTGCTCCAGCATGGCCGCAGTCAAATGACTGAAACGAGTAAAAGAGTACAAGTCTTTTCAAATTTGTGCTTCCGTATTTTGATATGCTTATATTTCAAAATGTTATTTATATTTTAATTTAAAATTCCTAAGCTATGTAAACATCCTAAAATTATAGTAAGGTCTGGAAAGAAGCATTTGTGATGCAAATTCTTCAAATTATTGCAAATCCTTCACATCATTGAATCTATATACAAAATCTTCCCCACCGTTCTCTCTCTCTTTTACCCTTCCTCCTTTCTCACTCCCCATCTCTTTCAGTCTCCTTCCTGTTCTCTCTCACATGCACATACACTACTTAAAGAAGAAAATATGAAGGACTAGTTCGTTCCCATTCCTCTTATTTTTTACTCTCTTCTATGCCAAAGTCCTAAAATTTGACTTATCAGATAAAGCATGGAGTGTTAACCCACTACAGTTTGTAAAACATGTTCATAGGAATAGTTTATGACTAACTGAACGATGCTAGTGTCTAATCACAGTAGCCAATAAGTCTAAGTATTTAGTTTTGTGTTATGCTGTGTATGTATTTTTATGTGAGTTTGTGATACATGCTATGAACTACTTGGTAGAATGTGGAGGGAATTATTTTGTCTGCTTCCTTGACTGTAAGCTTTTCAATAAAAAAAAATCGAGGTTTTAAATTGCAGTAATATAATAACTGAAGTACTTGTGTTTTATCTTTCACTTATTTCAGTCATTTCAGTGCGGCCATGCTGGGGCACTGCTTTGAAGGTTTTTTGTTGAAAAAAATCAACCTCAATACTTTTTTTAAAAACTGAGGCTCTTTTGCCAAACTGCTAACTTACAGGGATTTAACCACACCAACACCAGTTGTCCAGTGGTCGTGGGGGACAGTC
>NC_069005.1:24059285-24066246 GCF_001194135.2 Octopus bimaculoides | reverse complement strand
TTGACGTAGGCCTCCATGTTGAGCATGAAGCCGTGTGAGAAGATGAATGGAAGCATAATGTCGCCATCACTAGTGATCACTCCAAACACCATGATTTTAACTGGATGTTTGATTTTTATCCCTCTCAGTACATGTTTTGGGGACACAGCAAACACTCAGATTGACACCCAAACACTCTGAAATGTTTGTATTGGAGCTTCCGGTGTGAATGTCAAGCAGTACAGCATGTCATTTTTCAAATTTCTAGCAGAGTGAATTGCGTCATGGTGTTGTTTTTCTCACAGACGGTGCCCAACTGACCCTATTATAATGTGTAGTCAACAAAATCGAAAACAAACAATGCACATGCATAAAATTAAAAGCATAAAATGGTAACAATTTACCAACAAGGGGCATTTTGTTTTTTCTCTGTATGAACATTTATTAGATTTAGTTGTATATAGTTCTGACTTCATTTTCCGACGCTGTTACTGACAGGCTTCTTTCAGTTTCCATCCACTAAATCTACTCACAAGGCTTTGCGTGGCCTGAGATTATAGTAGAAGACACTTCTCTGATGTCCCACACAGTGAGACTGAACCCAGAACAACGTGGTTGGGCAGCAAGATTCTTACCCCACAGCCATGCCAGGGACTTAATATACTAGGTTTAGATATATTGGTGACATCTTTGCAGAATTTTGACAAAAGCTTTCTGCGTTTCAGTGGTTATTTTTATTTTGCTTTTATATTTTCTTTCATTTCTGTGATTGATAGTTGAGTATTGTCTAGCTTGAAATGTAGTTCTTTGTGAGTGAAGAATGGTACATTGTTGGAAAGGAAATATGGTATGAAGTGCTGATTCTAGAACATTTTGGCAGTAACAAAGCAATAGAGTTATTTGGGATCATTCTTATGTACATGGGGGTGTTGCAAAAGTTTTATCGTTTAGTAAAATTTTTAGAATGGTTGTAATGTTTACCCTTTATGTGTCTGTTAAGTGTTTATGCAAGCAGAAAGGATAATCCTGCAGAGTTTTATATAAACTTTTACTATATAAAATAGTATTAAGGTAGCAAGCTGGCTGAAACGTTAGCTTGCTGGGCAAAATGCTTAGTAGCAATTTGTCTGTCTTTAGTTTCTGAGTTCAAATTCTGCCGAGATTGACTTTGCCTTTCATCCTTTTGAGGTTGATAAAATAAGTACTAGTTGAACACTGGGGTGGATGTAATCGATTTACCTCTTCCCTCAAAATTGCTGGCCTTGTGCCAAAATTTTAAACCAATATTAAGTAGTATCCATCATAAAAACTCAGCAGTTATATTCTCTGCTAGCTGGTACACACATATAATATACATATGTTGTTGTTGTTGGCACTCCATCGCTTACGACGTCGAGGGTTCCAGTTGATCAGATCAATGGAACAGCCTGCTCGTGAAATTAATGTGCAAGTGGCTGAGCACCCCACGGACACGTGTACCCTTAACGTAGTTCTCGGGGATATTCAGCATGACCCTTTGAATTACAGGCACAACAGAAACAGGAAGTAAGAGTGAGAGAAAGTTGTGGTGAAAGAGTACAGCAGGGTTCGCCACCATCCCCTGCTGGAGCCTCGTGGAGCTTTAGGTGTTTTCGCTCAATAAACACTCACAACGCCCGGTCTGGGAATCGAAACCACGATCCTATGACCACAAGTCTGCTGCCCTAACCACTGGGCCATTGCGCCTCCACTATACATATGTATATACATATATACACACGTAGAGACAATACTGACAATCTGTTATGCTGGTGATATGATAAAATGCAGCCAGTACATGCTGGTTGACAAGAGGAAAGGCATTCAACCATAAAAGCCATGCTCAAAAATTCATAACATTCACAAAAACAAAATTACCCACCACATTAACAGGACTAACACTTAACATTAATGCTCCATGTTGTTGTGAGGCAGCTATGTGACTGTCATCAAATAGTTCCACCAACTCTCTTCATCTCAGCTGCAGAAGACATCAAGAAGCCTGCTCACACCCAGTTAAAACTTTTCTCTTTCTTTAGGACTGCTACCATTAACGAGGTATGATGAAAAATAAATTTGGAAAACTTATAGAGATGAAAATGTTGCAGCAAGACGGAGGGAGAACCCAACGAGATCCAGCCTTTGCAGACAGTGAACAGAAATGATTCTAGGTGGATAGCAGAATGAATTGGATGGAAAAGTCCTGTCTTTTATGAAGAACTTCTTAGTGAAAATGTAAACCAGATTATCAGTATCCTAACTTTGTTTACATAACAAGACTAACAGCCAGGCATCTCGTTGTCTTTTTACATCTGCCTTTCAAGCTGGCATGGCTTAGACAGAGTGTCTTGGTCCAAGTCAGTTCTTATTCAAAGTAACTGCCTTCATAGATGGATTGGAGGATCATGTCTCAGTAGTATGCTTCATTTTGCCTTTGGGGGTCAATAAATTCAGTACCAGTTGTGTACTGGGGTCGGTCTAATCAACTGGCCCCCTCCCCAAAAATTTCGGGCCTTCTGCCTAGAGTAGAAAAGAATAGTTATTATTTGTTTTGATTTTTGTACTGGACTAACTTCATCAAAATCTAAATGTTTCTAAATGTTTGTAGATATGTGTAGTTTTAGTTAATATGAAATGAAGAAATAGTTTTTAAGGCAATGTGTTTCACATTTTTTTGTATTTATTTCAAACTAGGACAAAATAGTATTTCTTCTCAGTTGAAACAATGCTCAATGTGGAAGCAAAACAGAATAACCAAACCTTATTAACAAGACTAACACTTCAAACATTAATTAACACTTCATTTACATTTGAATAGTAAAAGATTGTTGTTCATAATGTATAAATAATATTTCTGAATAATATTCATATGCATTCCTTTGGCTGTATTATTTATTGATTGTTTTTTTAATGGTGAAAGGAAGAGTTTATATCAAGGTAATACTTTCTGAGTATTGTTTGGTGTATTTAAACTGAGAGCCAAGACAATAATAACAGCAGCAGCAGTGGTATCATAGAAAATGAAAGGTGTTTTGTGAGAGATTTACTGATTAGTTGACTAACTTTCTTCTAAAATGAGTTTGAGATACTGGGGATTGAAAGAAACACACTACAACAATAGAGCATGCTACCAAATGGAATTTGGAATTTTTATAACTTACTGTTATAATTAAAGCTGCTAAAAACAAGAATAATTTTTTTAAATGTTAAAAACAAATGCAATTAATCAATAGTTTATAGATTATAAGAGACTTTTATTCATAAAGACAAGTTGCAGGCATTGCTGTGTGTTTAGTTCACTTTGCTATTACATGATTTAGAATTCAACCTAACAACACAGACACTTCAGCAAATGTCCTTTATCATAACCAAAAAGTGACCAACGTTTTGTGAGTAAAATTTGGTAATCAGAAAGTGTGTTCTTAAATTTGTTTCTTGGTTTAGCACCACTTCTTAACCTTAGAGTGCCTTTAATGGAGTCTGTTGGGCCAGGTATCCAGTTTTAGGAAATTTTCCTACTACCAGTATCAGATGCCCTGGAAAGAGTTATTGGTGCTGCCTGCCTTCTCTAAACCATAAAAGGACTGAATAAAGAGAATATTTTGTAAAAGATAAATGCACTCAATTATGGTGAATAAGATTCTGTCAGGACCTTTTAATGTATTATTAAAAAGAAAGAATATTTTTAAAGAATTTTGTAAATGGAAGAGGGATGATTATATCAGATCTACAGAGAATTAAGAGAAAGATTTCTTATGGCCGTTGAATTATAGGTAAGCTTTACTAAAGCTTTAGACTCTAGTATTTGGGCCATTACTGACAAAGTGCTTCTCAGCTTCAGTGAAAAGCAGTTTAGTTTCAAAATTACAAAATATATTTGAGTCTGTTTTACACATTATGACTAAAGCTATATAAGATATGAAATGAACGAAAACATTGAATTTTATTTTCTTTAATTTGAATTCAACTTTTGTTTAACTGTTTTTGTTTTCTTATTCTTCCAGATGTGCTTTCTCTTAGGTTTGGAAATGTTACCAATTTCTTTGGTCGTAGTAACCTTCCTGACATTTATTACTACCTATGTAATTTCTGTTTCAAATGGCCATGTAACACCATATTTACCATACATCAGGTAAATTGTTATTATTACTACTACTACTAATCCTATTACTACTACTACTACTACTACTACTACTACCATTGTTGAGTGAGAGAAAGCAGTGCATGCCATCAAAGTGACACTGGGGTACAAATATACGAAGTCCAATATACCTGTCATGACTCAGATCTGATAAGAGTACACCAGGCACGTGCATCACAACAACCACGTGTGCGTGACATGAGGATCTCATATCAAGATAAACAGCACATGACCTTGCAGGTTGGGCTCTGTTAGAATTTTCTTAGGTTGAGTAGTCCATCCTGCTCAAAAGGTCCCTGAATAAGGGTTGTTTAAGGATGACCTTGCAAGTGGGGCCCAGTTAGAATTTTCTTCAAGTTGAGTAGCCTGTCCCACTCAAAATGTCCTTGAATGAAACACCCATGTTTCCAGAGGTGAATTGTTCAAACCCCAAAGAATTCCTCTCAGCACATGGTTATGATACTCCCCCACTACTCCTGCTTGAAATCAGAGATGCACATATTGTCAGCTATTAAGGGACATGCTCAATTGGTTAAGGTCAAGCATCTGACAAGCAAATCCGTGGTATTGAGTAGATTATTTGCTGCAGCCCATCTTTTTTACTAAAACAAAACTATTGTTATTATCATTACTACTACTATTACTACTACTGCCATCATTATTAAGGTGACATGCTGGCAGAATCGTTGCCATTCCAGAACCATATCCAGAAGGAAGCCATCCTAATGATTGATTGTTTCAAGGTTAGCAATTTTTGTGGGAGGGGACTGGTGATTACATTAACTTTGGTACTTGACTGGTACTTTATTTTCCAGCATCTGGAAAGATAAAGGGCAAAGTTAACCTTGGCAAGATTTGAACTCAGAATGTAAAACAAAATGGGAACACAGGATTTCTTTATTTATATTTTGAATTTGTGTGTTTCTGCGGTTGTTTTCATTTTACGTTTTGAACCTGAAGAAGACAGATAGCCTGTAAAATATCATTCAAACCGTTAAAGAAACAATCTATTGCAAATCGCATCATGCTCTTCTTATTGTCTATTTACCTTCATGAAGAATTACATCAATCTTTATAAAATATTTTTGGTTTGACTTAGATTTGGTCTTATTCCTGGTAGGATTTGTGTGGATAGCAGGTTACTACCTGTGACCTTTGATATCCACAAGTTTTCAGTTGTCTTTCAAGTGCTTAGAACCTTCCTGATAATCCTTGCTGTCCCCAAGAGACAGCTATTATTATTATTATTATTATTATTATTATTGGTTTGGCTCAGGTTCGGTCTTATTCCTGGTAGGAATTATGTAGATAGCGTGTTACTATCTGTAGCCTTAGGTATCCACAAGTTTTCAACAGTCTTTCAAGTGCTTAGAACCCTCCTGATTATCCTTGCTGTCCCTAAGAGAGAAACTTTTTGTAGGAGCTCTACTGGGCATTTTATTCCAACCGCCTTCAGCTATTTGTCTATATCTTTGCTTACTATTCCCAACGCACCAATTATTAAAGACACGACCTTGACAGTTCTCATACTCCAAATTCTTCCTATTTCAAATTTTAAAGGATTGTATTTTCTTTGTTTTGTTTTGTCCTCTTTCTTCTTGGTCCTGGAATCAAATGGACATGATGGGTCAATTAGTAAGCAGCTTCAGCTTTGACTGTAATAATTTTCTCACTCTTCTTGTGTACTTCCTACTGGTAATTTGTTTCATTCATTCATTTTTTAAATTTTGTCTGCTTTCAGTATTCCCAAGTGCTTACACCACTGTCCCTCCTCAACCACTCTCATTATTTGCCGCCCATTTGACATTTCAATTCTCTGGCTTCTTTCAAATCTTCCTCATTTCATTTTCAAAATAGTGCACTTTTTTTAATCCAAAATTCTATACCTATGTCATTTGAGAAAATGCGAACAGTATGTACAAGACTTTCAAGCTGTTTGTCATTTTCTGCATAAACCTTTATATCATCCATGAAAAGGAGATGATTTATCTGACCATTTCCTTTTCCCAAATTCATCATCATCATCATCGTCGTTTAACGTCCGCTTTCCATGCTAGCATGGGTTGAATGATTTGACTGAGGACTGGTGAAACCAGATGGCTGCACCAGGCTCTAATCTGATTTGGCAGAGTTTCTACAGCTGGATGCCCTTCCTAACGCCAACCACTCCGAGAGTGTAGTAGGTGCTTTTACATGCCACCGGCACGAAGGCCAGTCAGGCGGTACTGGCAACGGCCATGCTCAAAATGGTGTATTTTACGTGCCACATTCACAGGAGCCAGTTCGGCAGCACTGGCAACTATTGTATACTATTTTAACTTTTTGGTGTATCATAGTGAATGGCATCATGGCCAATACGAATAGTAATAAAGATAAGTTATCACCTTGGAATATTCCATGTCTGATGTTGACTTTTCTGAGTTTTTGTTTTCCTCTGATCAATTCAGTATTCCAATGTTTCATACTTTCATTAAGCATTTTTTCCATGTTTATTATTATTATTATTATTATTATTATTATTATGGCCGCCATACTGTGAAGTCACAGTAACTTGAAGCTCCATAAGTTGAAATAGTGTTTATAATATTTGGTGAAATTCAGTTTATAATATTTGGTAAAGCCCTCATCAACTTTTTCGAGTTTCACTTGAAAAGGAAAGTGAGGATCGTGAGGGAGGTGCTGTCCTCGAGTGAATTTATCAAAAAATGGTGAAAATTGCAAAAATGGCATGAGTGAATGATACCACTCTTAGTGTAGACCTGTGAGTCAGAGGAAAGGAGTTAGAGAGGGCACTCATCCTTCGTATTCAGAGTGATCTTGGAT
>NC_069005.1:24050476-24058656 GCF_001194135.2 Octopus bimaculoides | reverse complement strand
TACTATAGCGTCGGGCCCACCAAAGCCTTGTGAGTCGATTTGGTAGACGGAAACTGAAAGAAGCCCGTCGTATATATGTATGTATATATATATGTGTGTGTGTGTGTGTGTATATGTTTGTGTGTCTGTGTTTGTCCCCCCAACATCGCTTGACAACCAATGCTGGTGTGTTTACGTCCCTGTAACTTAGCGGTTTGGCAAAACAGACCGATAGAATAAGTACTAGGCTTCCAAAGAATAAGTCCTAGGGTCAATTTGCTCGACTAAAGGCGGTGCTCCGGCATGGCCGCAGTCAAATGACTGAAACAAGTAAAAGAGTAAAAGAGTCATTTTGAAACTTATGTGTTTTACCCTATTTCAAACTCGTCATCATCATCATCAACATAACAGCAACATCCACTTTTCTGTGTTCACATGGATTGGATGGAATTTGTTGAAGGTTGGTTTTTGCCTGTTATCATTTCAGTGCCATTAAATAAGTACCATTTGAGCACTGTAACTAACTAAGCCCCTCCTCCAAAATTTCAGCCCTGTGCCTATAGTCATCATCATCATCATCATGATCGTTTAACGTCCGCTTTCCATGCTAGCATGGTTTGGACGATTTGACTGAGGACTGGTGAAACCAGATTGCTACACCAGGCTCCAATCTGATCTGGCAGAGTTTCTACAGCTGGATGCCCTTCCTCACGCCAACCACTCCGAGAGTGTAGTGGGTGCTTTTACATGTCACCCACACGAAGGCCAATCAGGTGGGTACTGGCAATGGCCACGCTCAAAATGGTGTATTTTTACGTGCCACCTGCACAGGAGCTAGTCCAGCGGCACTGGCAACGATCGGCCCTGGCCAGTCAAAAGAATTATTATTATTATTATTTCTATTCTGCTCCTCTTAACTCCCACTTTTTCTGCACTGTCATTCATCTCCTTTCCTCTTTCTTCTCTACCAAATTATGTATCGTTGTTCACCCCTCAGTCCTACCTAACTTTCACAGTTGTCACCTCCTTTTCTTCCTATCTTTCCTTCCTTCCTTATTTATCATCCGATCATTATATTCACCCTGTCATCCATTTCCCTATCTCTCACCATCTCTCGCCTTCCCATACACTCTACTCACCCACACTCCCTGACTGGTGTCCGCATTCACCTTTACTTACTTCATATCTTGAGTATCAGCCATGACATCTTATCACCACTATTTTTTATCTCTTTCCAACAACTCCTAGTCTCTCTTCTACAATATCAGTAGCTGTATAGCCCTGTCCTGTCCTGGCCTTTTCTCTCACATTTTAACCCCTCATCTTAGGGCATAAAGCTACTTCCCTTTCTATTGTAGTCCCACTTGGTAAAAAGGGATCCCAGACTTGCAGGCTGCATAGCAACCTCACTAATGCTGGTGGCATGGAAAATGCCCCCAGTATACATACAGTGGTTGACATTAGGGAGGATATCCAGCTCTAGACAGCATGCCAAAGCAAACATAGAAGCACAATGCAGTCTTCGAATCCATTGGATCCTGTCAAACTATCCAACCTATTCCAGCATAGAACATAGACGTTAAATGATGATATAACACACACACACACTTATATATACATATATATGCACATGTTTATACACACCTCACACAGATACACACACACACTTATATATACATATATATGCATGTCTGTACACACCTCACACAAATACACACACATACACACACACACTTCTATATATACATATATATACACATGTCTATACACACCTCACACAAATACACACACACAGACATTCACACACATACACATACACACACTTATATATGCACATGTTTATACACACCTCACACAAATACACACACACACACACACACACACTTATATATACATATATATGCACACGTCTATACACACCTCGCACAAATTCACATCAGGCTTTCATACAGTTTCTCTCTATCAAATTATATTCACACGGCAACTGATTAACATAAGGCTACAGTAGGAGTCAAGTTGCCCAAAGGGGCCACTGTGTTGAACTGTGGTTAAGTACATGATTGTGATATAAGCTTCTTAACTTCATATGCCTGCACCCGTTAAGTGATAAGCATAAGTATATGCTTAATGATTATGTTTATTTGAAATGCTTAATCATTCATAGTTCAGCTGATTAAAAATAAAACATGTCTTTGATTTGCGTTAAAGCTAATTTTCCAAAATATTAATGTTGAAATGTTATATTTTTCAGTGACACTGGTGCTAAAAGTCCTGAAAGTTGTATATTTGGTCAATTATTAACTGTATCAACAATAATAGGTAAGCAAAAAAACCAGATATTTTGAAACTTATCCTTTTTATCCTATTTCAAACTCATCATCATCATCATCATAACAACATCTACTTTTCTGTGTTCACATCGATTGGATGGAATTTGTTGAAGCAGATTTTTTATGGCCATATTCATTTCCTGTCTTGTCCACCCACCACCTGCTTCCAAGTAAGGTAATATTTCCTGATGCCCAGTCATGTTTTCTCGAAAGATTGGAAACAAAGGACACCGCTTGCAGGATGGCGACATTCATTTACTAGTATCATGTGATGTTAAGGAGCAAGGAGACAGTAACACACACACACACACATAATTAATGTAGGCAGCTGAAAGCAATGTGCACCAAAAAGGAAACCTATAGCTGTCATTAAATATGACTAAAGGTGTCAGAAGTACCAACATTGCTAGAAATAAGAGCTAAACGTTCTAATGCTGCAGTCAACACACATAATTGTATACATACATGCTGACAGGGACCGTAATCACCTGAAAAGCAGCAGTTGAGATATTCCCAGACTGGTTGGTCAGTTTTGGCTTTCCCTGAGGCCTCTTCAGTGGGATCCACCTGACTCAGCTGTTCTTGGATGAAGATCACTTCCAGCATATATATAAATGAGAGAGTGGGGAGGACTGAAAGAGAGGTGGGGACAGAGAGAGACAGATAAAATAGGCTTCTTTCAGTTTCCATTGACCAAATCCACTCCAATGCCATTACACTGAAAACATTTTATGTGTATATATATATATATATATATATATATATGTAAGTATGTGAGAATACATATATATCATCATCATCATCATCATCATTTAACGTCCGCTTTCCATGCTAGCATGGGTTGGATGATTTGACTGAGGACTGGCGAACCAGATGGCTACACCAGGCTCCAATCTGATTTAGCAGAGTTTCTACAGCTGGATGCCCTTCCTAACGTCAACCCTCCGAGAGTGTAGTGGGTGCTTTTACGTGCCACCGGCACGAAAGCCAGTCAGGCGGTACTGGCAACGGCCATGCTTAAAATGGTGTATTTTATGTGCCACCTGCACAGGAGCCAGTCCAGCGGCACTGGCAACGATCTCGCTCAAATGTCTTTACACGTGCCATCAGCACAAGTGCCAGTAAGGCGACGCTGGGCACAGGTGCCATCACAGTTTTGCTTTCGCTTGCCCCAGCAGGTCTTCACAAGCCGAGTTTCGTGTCCAATGAAGGAGATGACGTTGGCATGGGTGCCAGTCGTCGAATTTAGTTTGATCTTGTAATTGAATACTAGGTATGAGTGTGGGTTAAACAAATTTACCCAGAATTTATAAGGCAAATAAGAAATGGAGAGGATAATCAATCGACAGATATCAGCCTGTAGACATTCATTTATATCTATTAATTGATTTACAATCATATGTATAAGTAATCAAAATAAATCAATGAACATGTAAATAAATAGATAAATAAAAATAAACAAATAAATAAGAATAAATAAGTGAAAAAATATGACCTTGATATCTTGAAGCATATTGTATTTCAGGATGGTCTTTGTGCTGATAGTAAAAAACGTGCACTTCGGCATGTTTTTTTAATGGTTTAATGACTCTCCCAATATAACAAATATAAAGATATATATATATATATATATATATATATCTGTAATATAATATGTGACAATTATTGGGTTGCATTTTTGTTTGTCTTAATAACTGACGAGATGCCGGAGCAGATTTCTGCCCCAACATCTGAAACGTTGACTTACATTATGGTAACTGAATAATTGTCACATATTATATTACAGATAAATTCCTCTATTTACATAATATCGAGGTCTCATTTATTCTTTTGTTGTCATACCATTACTATTAATATGTGTGTGTGTGTATGTATATATGTATGTGTATATATATATATTATGGTAACCGAATAATTGTCACATATATTACAGATAAATTACTCTATTTACATAATGTTTACATAATTTTGAGGTCTCATTCATTCTTTTGTTGTCATACTATTACTATTAATATATGTGCGTGTGTATGTGTATATATGTATGTATATATATGAACAAGTTTGTTGTGTTATTTAACAAAAACTTTAGCCTTTAAGGTTTTTTTATGAAATGTAAAGTTACTTATCAATTTGTCCTTAAAATATAATTTTTTTCCTGAAACACCATGGACAATTTTCGAGGTTTCATTTTATTTAGGTCTCCCGATTTTTTTCTACGTATCTGTGTTAATTATTGAGATGTTGCTGCCTGTAATTGTAACTTTATTTTTGTGTTATTAATTTTTACATACACAAATTTACTTTGAGGCTCGTTCATATTTTTTGTCTCCAGTAATCTGTTTACATGATTTTTTCTGTTGAACAGTTTTCTAGCTTCTGTCCTACATTGCAACTTTTTATGGCTTATTTTACCATACTTGTGGCATTTTATATTTTTAAACGGACAGTTATTTTTAAAATGTAGACAACCGATGCTGGTGTGTTTACGTCCCCATAACTTAGCAGTTTGGCAAAAGAGACCAATAGAATAAGTACTAAGCTTACAAAGAATAAGCCCTGGGGTCGGTTTGCTCGACTAAAGGCGGTGCTCCAGCATGGCCACAGTCAAATGACTGAAACAAGTAAAAGAGTAACAGCAAAAAATTTCATAGCAATCTTTGTTGAAACATGTGAACTGTTGATTGGGTTGTACCAGTGGACATCATGATTCCTATATTTCTTGTTTGGTTTATTTGTTCTAGTGTGTTGTACAAGGTTGGGACAATCTATTGTGTTATGAGCAGTAGAACTATTGTGCTTTGTGTGTCTATGAGTTTTGGTTAGTAGCTTATTGTCTTGACCAATTCTTTCTGGCCTGTATTCTTAATCTGAGTCAGTTCCCAAACTGTAATGTTGTTAAGGTGTAAAAGCTGTATTGTTATTGGAGGAAATGGCAGGGTTATGTAAACCTGTGTCTTGTATATATTCTTTTCTACTCTAGGCACAAGGCCTGAAATTTTGGGGGAGGGGGGGGGCAGTCGATTAGATCGACTCCAGTATGCAACTGGTACTTAATTTATCGACCCCCTAAAGGATGAAAGGCAAAGTCAACCTTGGCAGAATTTCAACTCGGATCATAAAGCCAGACAAAATGCTGCTAAGCATTTTGTCTGGCGTGCTAACATTTCTGCTAGCTTTCCACCTTCTGTGTCTTGTATATATTGTATATATTATAATACTGCTAAAGCAGTTATATTTATATGATATTTATAGTTTTAGTCTGGCTTAGGCACTGTCTGCCTTGCCTTTCCAGACATGTCTCTGCTTTAAAGGTTATAACTTATATAGCATTTGAAATTTAGCATGCACCACTTTACAAATTGTGAAAGTAACACAGAATTGGTGTCTAAAATAAGGACAAACTTTATGATGACCACAGGTGGTTGTGTTAGGCATAAGGATATTAGTGGATATCAATGTGCAGTATTTAACTCCTTAGCATTTAATCTGCCATATCTGGCCCAAATATTCTTCCTGTTTTATGTTAAAACTGACCAGATTCAGCTTCTTGTATCCATCCCACGATATCATTCTAAGAATATACAAACACACCATTAAAATCTTGAAACAGCAAGATAATGCATGATTCAATAAAAACAATGTTAATAAAGAAGCAATATATTTGACAAAGAAATCTGAATGCTAATGGGTTAAAGTGAAAATGAAATGGAGGTTTGTGACCACATCTATAATGAACTGGCTGACACTAAACTTTAAGAAGGACATCAGAAGATCAGTATTATAATAAGTGCATGTGATTTGAAAATATTTTTTATTAGTGGATAATCTAGAAATTCTTGTAGAAATATTCTTAACTAATCCTTGTATTATCGAGGGTGGATGGTTGGATGCTACATTTATATACTTAATATTATCATTTGGTTTATGAAAAGGTTCAACTAATCCAGTATCAACACAGATGGTAGTGTGAAGGAAATTCACTCTATGATAATCTTTTTCTATAGTTATATTGAGTCTTAAATTCTTAAAAAGTCGAAAGAATTGTTTCCTATACCTTTCTACAGGAAGAATAAAACAACATCTCTATATAGATTTCCAGAAAGGAAGACTAGATTAACAAAAGGATATACAGGATGCGGTAAATAAACTGTCGTTTAAATTATGCAAAAATGAAAATAACGCTGAGATCTCATTTTAACAGATATATTTACCAAAATTACATAAAAATATCTTGAAATACTAAAGAGTAAATTTATTCAATTAAATCACAATTGGCTTCAACCACAGCCTCCAGACAACTTCGGAATCGCCTGCAACTCTTCTGGATGGTCTCCTTGTTTAAGTTGGTGAATGCTGCCATAATTCTTGCCTTCAGTTCATATTTGGTGTTACAAAGAGTTTTGTTGGTCTCTCACTCAACTACTCCCCACACATAATAATCAAGGGGGTTGCAGTTTGGGGAGTTAGGTGACCAGATGTTAGGGGTGATGTGGTTGCAGAAATTGTGTGACAGCCATAATTGGGTTCTCCTGCTTGTGTGGCATGGTGCAGAGTCCTGTTGCCAGACATAGGGTCTTCCAGCAGCCACCCTCTTGACCCAAGGCAGTACTACCTCCTCCAGGCACTTAATGTAGGCCTCCATGTTGAGTGTGAGGCCACATGGGAAGATGAATGGAGGCATAATGTCACCATCACTACTGGTCACTCCAAACATCATGATGTTGACTGGATGTTTGATTTTTATCACTCTTGGTACATGTTTTGAGAACAAAGTAAACACTCAGATTGACACCCAAAGACGCTGAAATGTTCATATTGGAACTTTTGGCATGAATGCCAAACAGTACAGCATGTCATTTCCAAATTTCTAGCGGAGTGAATTGCATCATGGTGCTGTTTTTCTCACAGATGGTACCCAGCTGACTCTACTATACTGTGTAGTTGACAAAATCAAAAACAAACAATGCACATGCTCGAAATATAAAATGGCAACAATTTACCTGCCATACCAGTATATTCTAACCAAGTCTGTGACTTGTGGAGATTTAGATGATCCCATCGCTATATCGAAAGTATTCTTTCTTTCTGACCTATTCTATAATCTGCTATCAAAATCTACTAAAGTGGCTCATGCCGCAAGTATTATATCTATTTAACATCGGGACATATCTGAGTTTTTCACACTATAAATCAGGGCTTTATTGAGGACAATCAAGCTAATAATGGTATAGTAACTCTCTGTATCAGTAGATTTGATATGTAATTTAATTTGAAGTTGAAGCAGTCCATGCTGCTTTAAGGACATGGTAGGTGTACTGTTAGCATGTTAAGGTATGTTGACCAAAATTGACCACTTCTTGTGCAGGAAAGCAGTTCATTCAGTAAGGTACTGGAACCATTGCTGTCAGAAATTCAGTGTTGCACCCTATTTAGGATTATATGATATAATATCTTTAATTTTAAATTCAAATTACGATAAACGTAAGGAAGGGCATCCAGCTGTAGAAACTCTGCCAAATTAGATTGGAGCCTGGTGTTGCCATCCGGTTTCACCAGTCCTCAGTCAAATCGTCCAACCCATGCTAGCATGGAAAGCGGACGTTAAACGATGATGATGATGATGATGATGATGATGTAAACAAACAAAGTTTGCTTTTCGAAGCGTTGATATGCCTTAGAATGTTAAAGAAGTGATTTTTAAATTCTTTAACACAGGATAATGCTAATAATATAGCCTGAACAGGATAAGCTACCCCTATTTTGCAGAAAAAAGTGTAGGCGGCCAGCTAATTTTGTTTTGCACTGTTTACTTGTCTTTACTAATCTGTGGCTATTCTTGCTTGTACTACTCTGTAGCTTGTACTAAATATC
>NC_069005.1:24046507-24049588 GCF_001194135.2 Octopus bimaculoides | reverse complement strand
GGTGATGTACAGAAATTATATATAAAAAATTAAGGTACTCAGAAACCTGGATGTTTGTACATTTACAGATTTTTATTAATGTCACATATTAAATGAAGCGCTTTTCACCTAGTCGTGTAGGTTTTTCAAATTGTTTTTGTATATATATATATATATATATATGTATATATATATATATATGTTTTGGCATGATTTCTACTAATGGATTCCCTTCCTAACACCAACCACTTTACAGAGTGTATTGGGTGCTTTTTATGTGGAACCAGCATGGGTGCTTCTTATGCAGAACTATCACCAACAGGGTCACCAAGTAACTTGCAAGACGAAAAAGAGAGACAAAAACGCAACACCCCCTCAACTGGGAGAAGGAAGTATTATTAAAGGGATGATAGCTTTGTGCCATTTGGGAGAGTAAAGTTATAGAGGGACAGAGATAGGTATCTTGCTGTAGATACATGGATTATTGTTGTTGTTGGCACTCCGTCGCTTACGACGTTGAGGGTTCCAGTTGATCCGATCAACGGAACAGCCTGCTCATGAAATTAACGTGCAAGTGGCTGAGCACTCCACAGACACGTGTACTCTTAACGTAGTTCTCGGGGATATTCAGCATGACACAGTGTGACAAGGCTGACCCTTTGAATTACAGGCACAACAGAAAGAGGAAGTAAGAGTGAAAGAAAGTTGTGGTGAAAGAGTACAGCAGGGTTCGCCACCATCCCCTGCTGGAGCCTCATGGAGCTTTAAGTAGTTTCGCTCAATAAACACTCACAACGCCCGGTCTGGGAATCGAAACCGCGATCCTATGACCGCGAATCCGCTGCCCTAACCACTGGGCCATTGCTCCTCCACAGATACATGGATACCCCAGTTGGAAAAGAAAGGAGAATGGGTTAGAGAGTAAGATAAGTAGAGCAACAGTGTGTGAGATGACGGCAAAGATGAATCTGGATATTCTCTTGAGGGGCTCTGGGGGTGATGAGAATTGGTAAGTTGATACAGAGCTTTGGACGGGGTGAGTGGGCAGGATAGAGGTGACTGTGGAAAATGATGAAAAGAAACCGAGGGGAGGAGGCTCGAGGATGCAGGTTGCTGTAGATATGTGAGGTCATTGAGGGTAATAGCAGATAAGCGAGGTGTTAATGATGGAGAACAGCACTCCGTCGCTTACGACGTCGAGAGTTCCAGTTTTTCTTTGGCCTTATAGCCTGTATGTTTGATATATCATGTTCCTGTAGTCACTCATTGTCTGTTGGCAGTCTTCTGATATCTGTTGAAGAGTAATATCTTGGTTCTGTTCTAGCTTAGTCAATATCCTTGTGTGAATTTCCAAACCCTGTTGTGCTGTTAGTCCTTGAATGAATATCAGCCACTTAAACATATTCATTGTCAGATCCTTTCATTTGAACTTTGCACACTCAGAGTTCAGTATTCTGGTATATGTTGTAAAATCATCCTCTGTGCGATTTCGTCAAATTTAAACAGGACCATCTCGTGTTGAATAAAAATTCACTAAAAATTTTTGATAGTGTACTTATTGTGTCTTCAAATTGTAATTCTCCAGATTTTTAGGGAAGTATATAATTAATATACTTTTCATGTTCCACTGGTGCTAATTTTCTTAGCAAAAGTCTAGTCTTTTAGTTTTCTTTCAAGTCTGAACATTCGTTCTTGAATGTTTCCTCAAATTGACTATGATAAGCGGCAAATGTGACACCATCGTCAGGATTATTTCTAAATTCTCCGATGGAGCTTGCCAACGAATTTGGTGTAAATTTGTAGCATTTTTCGTTTCCTTGAGGAGAACCTGTAAAACCTCATGTTGCTGTTTCTGCAACTCTATCACAGCTGATAGTAATTCTTCCATGATAAACAAGATGAATTTTTTGTTCTCATAAGCAAAAAATATACAATTCACAATAATTCAAGTCAGTCTCGAACACTTCTCATTACCAGCTGTTATATCGTCAGAGACCAATATTTGATGTTTGTGTGTGTGTGTGTGTAACAATATTTCACAGTACCAAAGATAACTGTATAACAATAAGCAACGTATCAAAAGTTGGTTACCTTATTATAACCAACATCTCACCAACATTTTCAAGTATTACTTGAAAAGGAAGGTGAGAATAGAGAGGGAAATTTTGTCTAATGAAAAGTTTAATAAAAGTTGGGTGAATGTAGCAAAGATGGTACGCATGAATGACAAACCCACTTTGAGCATGAACCTACAAAACAAAAAGAGAAAGGGCTTTTTGCTCTCATGTTTATTTTTTCCAAGGTTACCATGGTGTTTTTCATAGGTTTTTCTTTCCACGGATGACCGAAGTCAGTGTTATATTTTCTCACCCTTTTGGGAATTTCTGTTGTTAAAGCATTACTGTGTTATCTCTTTGTGTACACGTCCCAAGATGTTTTCGATCCCTATTGATCGGTTTTGAAAAGAAAAATTCTACATTGTATTGTCCCCTCTGTGTTCGGCCCTGCGTGGCCTAATACAGAAATCTATAACCATTCGGTCAATAATAATCCACTACTTCAACACAGAATCAATAACAAGACTAAAACTCTCATAGTTCGATTTCAACTGTCTGCTGGCTCATCCAGTCCACTGACAGGTGTCAGTTCACTTCACAACAATGTGTGTGTGTGTGTATGAAAAAATGGGATTAAAAAATCCTAGCAGATATCAAGCAAGTACTAAATATAAATGAATAAGGTTAAATTTCCAACAAGGAGATACCAGTAAATGTATTTAGAATACCGATCTCAGGTAAATCCAACAATCCTTAGGCAGAATTTTAAGAAATTAAGAGTATTTACAGCAATCAATGATATGTAGAAAGACATTCATATCTCTATTTTAGATCACACCTTAAAAATCCAACAATTGATTGTTATATATATATATATGGTGGGGGGGGGGTATGTATGTATGTATATATTTATATATAAATATATATATATAATTTTTCATAGAAAACCATGTAATTGTTACCAATATAGCAAGAGATTTCACCACAAAAAAGTCTAAATTAGACTCCTTAATAATAATGGATATTAGCGTCAAATCTCTCACTT
>NC_069005.1:24033856-24044923 GCF_001194135.2 Octopus bimaculoides | reverse complement strand
ACAAGCAAGCTGATCCGTTGATCGGATCAACCGGAACCCTCGACATCATAAGCGACGGAGTGCCAACAATGTTGTTGCATTTGTGGAGGCGCAATGGCCCAGTGGTTAGGGCAACGGACTCGCGGTCATAGGATCGCGGTTTCGATTCCCAGACGGGGCATTGTGAGTGTTTATTGAGTGAAAACACCTAAAGCTCCACGAGGCTCCGGCAGGGGATGGTGGTGAATCCTGCTGTACTTTTTTACCACAACTTTCTCTCACTCTTTCTTCCTGTTTCTGTTGTACCTGTATTTCAAAGGGCAAGCCTTGTCACACTGTGTCACGCTGAATATCCCCGAGAACTACGTTAAGGGTACACGTGTCTGTGGAGTGCTCAGCCACTTGCACGTTAATTTCACAAGCAAGCTGATCCGTTGATCGGATCAACCGGAACCCTCGACATCATAAGCGACGGAGTGCCAACAATGTTGTTGCATTTATCTCCTAAAAAAATATCTTTTCATGCTATCAAGAGTGATTCTATACAATCACTTGATCTGTTAGAAATAGAAACCAAATTTCCTCAACCACACCTTACCATCTTATGGCATATGCTGAAATGCCATAACCACCCCTGCTGAGCAACCTGTGTTGACATGGGACTAAACAGCAGCATTAGGTTACCTTGGTAACAGAAAATATTAATCCCAGCTACCAAATATAATTTGAACTATTCACAGACTTCTAATGATGTGTGTGTCTACCATTAACTGTTACTCTATATCTGTCATATCTAAAGTCTTGACTCTTTCATTTTTCAGCATCCTCATTATCATAATTTTAACGTCCACTTTTCTATGCTTGCTTGGGCCAGATGAGTTTATTGCAACAGATTTTTTCCAACCAAAATCCTTTCCTGTATCTGTTTCCAAGCAAGGTAATATTTCCCCATAGTTAGGCATGTTTTCACTGAATATTGAAAATGAAAGACACTGCTTATGATAGTGATAATAGACACAAACATACACACACATATAAAGGATATATATATATGATGGGCTTCTGTTAGTTTCCATCTACTAAATCCACTCACAAGGTTTTTGTCAGCCTGATACTGTAGTAGAGGACACATGCCCAAGGTACTACACTGTGGAACTAATTTGGAACCGTGTAGTTTGGAAGTAGGACTGAATTCAAGACCAAATAAATGGTTGAGAAGCAAGCTTCTTAACCAAACAGGCATTCCTGTAAAATTGCAAATGAAAAATAAATTCCACAAACATTTTTCTAGAAAATTCATTTAGTGAAAAACAAAAAAACAACAACAAAACAAATTTGCTCTTGTTACTTTATCTCCCAGAAAGTTCTGGAATATTTTAGTGTTTCAAAAATATTTTTTCATCTTGCAAAATATTTAAAAAAAAAAAAAAAACACAAAACACACAAAAAAAACCAACTTTCAGTAAATAAATTAAATAACATGATGTTACTTATACTTTCAGGAATCCAATGTTCTTGTTGTGCACATTATTGGAGCTTTTATGGTATTTGGAATTGGTTCAGTTTATGAAATTTTCCAGACAATAATGTCTTATATGATGTACCCCATGTACAATGGAAAGAAAATTATTATAATTAGATCGGTGTTATCTATTTTCTCTGTATTTTTTTTCATTATGAGTATCCTTTTTAAATTATTGATTAGGTGACATGGGTGGATGTTAATGCATCGATTTCTATTTGTTTAGAATTTGCTGCAAAAATCTATTTTTTAACAAAACAATCTCAGAAAACATTGATACATTTATGAAAAACAGTAACATATATGAACATTTAACACCTATTTTATGCTTTTATATGTTAGTGGCAGGCTTTTTTAGGTTTTAAAATGTTTTATGAACAGATATAAAGTATCATAGTTGTACGGTTCTATATTTAAGAGATGAGGAATTATGTACGTTATGTACATTTGACAGATATTTGTCCTCATCTTGTTTGTTGTTAACACAACATTTCAGCTGATATATCCTCCAGCTTTGGGGCTGATATATCTTCCAGATGTCTTGGGGGACCGGTATTAAGGAAGGATAGGAAAATATGCCTATGGGCATATGGCATAGTGGTTAAGAGCACGAGCTACTAACCCCAAGAGTCCAAGTTCGATTCCAGGCAGTGACCGCAATAATAATAATGATGATGATAATAATAATAATAATAATAATAGTAATAACAACAACAACATTGAAAAATACTTTAGGAATGAGAACCCAGGTTCAAAATTTCCCCAAGACACCTGATGAAGGCTGGAGAGTATATCAGCCGAAACATTGTGTTAACAACAAACAAGATGAGGGTAAATATCCATCATGATAATAGTTGTAATTCTGCTTTCATCAGGTACCAATTACAATGCACAACTTAACCAGCTTTACAACCTTAAAACAATAGTAATGACAACCATCTGTGTAAAATCCTTACCATCAGACCCAGGATGTATATTTATCATGAAATATGTAGTGACAACCCTCCCAACATTAAAAAGAATACATTTCACTGGTAGAATCAGATCTTCTCTGATGGATCGGATAATCTGTGACAACTTCTTGGTTTGGTATCTTTTCAATAAATCTAAGCAAGAAATGATTGGATGACCTAGGAAAAAACATAAAAGACGAATGGTAATGATGTTGATATTTAAGTCTGAACTAACTCAATACTTAATGAATCTAGAAATTTAGCAACTGAAGCCATTTGTTAATTTAACCTTTTCTCTTATGATAGAAGTGGAGCATAGTAAATCATTGAATAAATAACAGTTTAAATAGCCATCTTTAATCATACTGGATGTGAATACATTGTTGAATGGCAATTTACTTTGATGTTCATCCAAAGATAACATCTCTTATGGACATGCTCTGTTTGTCTCCCTCATATATGTATATTGTGTTTTTAAAAGCAGCATGTCCATAAGAGATGCTATTTCTTGACAAATACCACAGTAACTTGCCTTTCAATGATGTTTTTACACTAAATATAACATACAGATGGCTACAAAAATTAGAAATGATCCATTTCTAAATCTCACAGAGAAACTTAAGCAGCAGTGTTACGATAAAGTAGTTGTATACTGTCAACTTAACGTGACAGTCCCAATAAGGGGATCATACTACTGCTATTTAGCCCTAGGAAGCTGCACCGCTTCCTGTCAGCCTTGACACATTTCCTGCGTCCTTATGTTTACAAGGCCGGGGGGAGACAGCTGGGTGGAGGTGCTTGTCTCCCCCTTGTAAACATTAGGACACAGGAAATGTGTCAAGGCCGACAGGAAGCGGTCCAGCTTCCTAGGGCTAAATAGCAGTAGTATGATTCCCTTATTGGGACTGTCACGTTAAGTTGACAGTATACAACTACTTTATACAGATGGCTGTTTTAGTTAAAAACTGCTTCTATTGCATATAATGGACAGTTTAAATATGTTTATCAGTACCAAAAGCCTTTACCATCTAGCTTTTTGAACAGGTTATAAATAGTAATTTTAATAACCAAGTCTCGAATACCTTGTGTATCATTTCTCTTTCCTTGAAGTTTTATTTTCTCTCTTATAAAACTGGAGTTCATTGAACTTGTTCAGTAACCAAATGCTGACCACCCTACAGGAATATTGTAACAAGCCTTAACTTCCTCTTCCAGCATTCCTTGCAGCTGGCTTAGCTGGCAAAGAATATAAAGGTAACCCATTAGCTTGGCGCCCAGAGGATAAAGTAAGTATAAATGAAACAGCTTAGATTAATTGATATTTTTTACAAATTTTTCACTGGTTTCAGTCATTGCATTATAGTCATGACTGTATCAGAGCCTCAACGGTTTGATCAAATCAGCCCACAATATTTATTCCAGTCTGGTATCTATTTTATCAATCTTTATTGTTGAACTGCTGCATTATAAAACACAAAAGGACAAAACTTACAAAACATAATTCCATATAGACATCTATACATACATACACATGCACATACATAAATACACACGTACATACATGCACTCATACATGTGTGTTACAGGTTTCTTCACAAAGTATTTATCAACCCAAGGCTATGTTGAAAATTTCTGCATTTTGAACTTAGTTTTCCAGTGAAATAGTAATATTTTTGGTTTCAAAATCATCATTTATTGTCTCCCTTGACACTTCATGCAAATTTGGAATTTAATCCTGTATATTTTCCTACCGATTTTATTTCTTTAAAATATATTTGCATATTAGGCAAGGCTACGTGGCTAACAACCTTGTTGGTTTGGGTTTCATTCTATTATCTCAAACTATAGACATATGTGGTTAAGAAGCTTGCTTCTGAACCATATGGCTTCAGGATCTTCCAAGCAATATCATAATGGAAGCATGCATTGAAAGCTTTGCTTGACTGAGAGAAGAATCATTCTAAAAAAATTCACGTGACCTGAGTGCTTTGCTGAATGCAAAATGTGAAATATTTTGTTGCAATCCTCATGAAAGGAAGGAAATTAGGAACAAGAAAACTTGTACACATGCGCAGTTGATACCCTTCAGCCACAGCTCCATAGGAGGCAACTCTTCTTTCTCTTCTGAAAAATGTTATAACCTTTCACACTTTTTTTTTCTCCTTTTTTTTTTTGCATAATCGCCAAACAAACAAGGACTCTATATTTATCTCAGGCATAAAAGAGAGTATACACTTCTGACCAGAATCACTTTTAGAGCAGTTGTTCTCAACTGGGGTCCATGTAAGATTTTGTTGTTAAAATTCATCTGCCATAAATTGGTTATTCTTTTACAATACACAAAATATTTTAACATTTTGGGGGTTTAGCTTTGAAGGATTTAGCTGAAGAAATCAACCCCAGTACTTATTTTCCAAGTCTGTTACTTAGTCCGTTGGTTTCTTTCGCCAAACAGCCGTATTGTGGGCCTATAAACAAACAAACCAACACTGCTTGTCAAGCAGTGGTGTGGGAGAAAACACAAGCACAAAGACACACACATACATAAGCACAGTTTCCACCTTTCAAGTCACATCACAAGAAATTGGTTGGCCTGGGGCTATAGTAGAAGATGTGTGGAACTGGACTTGAAAGCACATAGTTGCAAAGTGAGCTAAAAGTGGATTAAAATCATGAATAGTAATTGATTTATAATCAAATACTATTCATGATTAAGGCGGCGAGCTGGCAGAATCGTTAGCACGCCGGGCAAAATGCTTAGCGGTATTTCGTCTGCCGCTACATTCTGAGTTCAAATTCCGCCGAGGTCGACTTTGCCTTTCATCCTTTCGGGGTCAATAAATTAAGTACCAGTTATGCACTGGGGTCGATATAATCGACTTAATCCCTTTGTCTGTCCTTGTTTGTCCCCTCTATGTTTAGCCCCTTGTGGGCAATAAAGAAATAAGAATAGTATTTGATTTATAATTGTTTTGTTCTGTCTACTTTCAGGGATTCTCTTTCCATATTGTGAGTACCAGCAGTGAGTGGCTACTTTGTGTTTCATTCCTTGCATATTTCCTGACATTTATTAATGACTTTCAAAAAATCAAGATCAACGTTGTTGGCGTTATGTCTGTTACACACCTTGATCAGTCACCAAGCATCATTGCAAATGATGACTCACTTTCAAGTTCAAATCAAAACTGTTTTTAATATCTATTACATAATTTCCCATACAAAATATTTGATCGAAATATTACATCACGTATTCGAAAAGAACATTACAGAAGTGACTTATTGTTAATGGAAAAAAATCAACTTCTTTTAAATATTATTTTTTTAAGGATTATGAATTTTATGGATGTAGCTTTATTTTTTATAATTTAAAATTTAAAACAAGTATTTAATATGCTCAAAGATTTATGAATGAAAATAATATGTAATATAATGTCATATGTATGTATACATAACATAATTAAAATATTTTTATATAAATCTTAAATTTTATATGCTGGTGCATTTTCTGTATTTAATATTATTGTCTTTTTTTTTTTTTTGTTAATAATTCTTTATTTTAGAATCTTGTGTTAAATGTTAAAATAACCAATATTATGAAACTAGGTGACATTTCTTTGTGAGAGGTAAGTTACCATAACCTTCATGGGTTTTCAGGACTAACAGGTTCGAATAACTGAATGAGCTATATAAAGAATAACAGAAGCTGGAGGAATTTCCTTACCATTAATGTTTGACATGAAGGGAATGGATATTTTTAAAGAACAACATTTTGCCTCGTTTTGCTAAAATTTTCTTTTATTTCTTTTTTCTCGAATCATAACTTAACAATACTTGAATATCTTTATGGCCATTTGTGTTATTTCTGAATGTCGATGTTTTGAAGCTGAAGCAAGATCTCAAAGAATGTATGGTAAACTCAGGAGTTCAAAGAAACTGGTGGTAGCATCCATAAAGTTGTTGTGGAGTGAACTGACACCCCTGCGCATGACTGTCAGTGGACTGGACAAGTCTTATAAATTGATGAACCAGCAGACAGTTGAAGTCGAACTGTGAAAGCATTAGTCTCTTTATTGATTCTGCATGGAAGTATTGGATTGTTATTGTGCAAATGGTTATAAGATAACCAACTCTTGTTACATGGCTTGTTGTTATACAGTTATATTTGGTACTGTGATATAGTGTTACACACACACACACCATATATCATCACTGGCAATATAACAGTTGGTAATGAGAAGTGTTTGAGACTCATTCGAATTATTGTAAATTGTATATTTTTTGTTTATGAGAACAAAAAATTCATCTTGTTTATCATGGAAGAATTACTATCAGCTGTGATAGAGATGCAAAAACAGCAACATAAGGTTCTACAGGTTCTCCTCAAGGAAACAAAAAAATGCTACAAATGCATTTACACCAAATTTGTTGGCAAGTTCCATCGAAGAATTTAGATATAATTTGGATGAAGGTGTCACGTTTGCCACTTATTATAGTCAATTTGAGGAAATATTCAAGAATGAATGTTCAGACTGGAAAGAAAACCAAAAGACTAGACTTTTGGTAAGAAAATTAGCACCAGTGGAACATGAAAAGTGTATTAATTATATACCACCCACAAAACCTGGAGAATTACAATTTGAAAACACAATAAGAAGACTATGCTTTGATGACACAATAAGAAGACTATGCTTTGATGACACAATAGGCACACTGTTCCTTTATGTTGTGAACAGCTACTCCAGTGCCAACTATGTCACTGGAAAATGTGTCACAACACACAATGTTCTTTGTGTGGTCTTGCACATACAATACATAATGTTCTTTTTAGTATTCTTTCATATATAAAGCTTCAAAACAATTATTATATACCAACATAGTTACCACGGGAAAATTAGATTAAAATAATTGATCGTTAATTAATTTTAATGGAAGCTAAATATACAGAAAGATAAATGCAAATATATTGTTATATTTCAAGATGGTCACTTTTTTTCTTTTTGCCAAATAAACACACGCACTGTATATTCGTTCTTCACTCATTTATTACTGTTCTTATTTTATCATATGTCCATTGTCCAGAAATCTTTCATCATACATCTGTGACCTCTTCAGCGACCTTTTCTGTCCCCGTGTACCCTCCTGCTCCATTTAGTTCATCCTGTCCTTCTATGATGTGTATCCTTATCTGTGCATGTGTTTGTGTCTGTATCAGATGTATGATGAAAGATTTCTGGACAATAGACATAAGATAAAATAAGAACAGTAATAAACGAGTGAAGAACAAATATATAGTGTGAGTGTGTTTATTTGGCAAAAAGAAAAAAAAAATGACCATCCCAAAATATAACAACATGTTTCAACACATGGTTTCACATCAGGAACCTTGCAACATAAATTCATAAGTGTAATGTAAATATATTTATTGATCTAAGAAAAATCGTTGACAAGGTACCATGATCTATGATTTGGTAGTCTTTAAGAAAACTAGGTGTAAATGAATGGTTTATGAGTGTGGTGCAAGCCATATCTAGGGATGCAATTAGCAAAGTGAGTGTTAGTAATGAGTTTAATGAAGAAGTTAGCATGCAGAGCTAGGTATTCACTAAGGGTCATTTCTCAAACCCCTCTTTTTTATAATAGTTTCCCAAGCTATTACTGAGGAATTTACAGCTGGCTGTCCACAAAATCTCCTATATGCTGATGACGTGGTCCTTCTAGCAGAGTCTGTGAAAGATTTAGAGGAAAACTTCCAGTTATAGAAGCAAAACTCTAGAGCTGAGAGGACTTGGGGTCCTCTTGGCAAAGACCAAAGTAAGAAAGAAGACAAGACCTTGATGCCATCAAGGAAATGGCTATGATTGTTATGCAGAAAAAAGAGTTTACTCCATACAGTGTACACAATGTGAGCTATTGGTGCACAAGAAGTGTCCTGAGATCACAGACAAGTTGACGATGAATGAAAAAATTTTTATGTGGAATATGTACAAGAGTAATTACCTGCTGTAAAATTAATTCCTTTCATTGCTTGGAAGGTTCTATAGAAATGGTTGATAGCTTCTGTTACCTGGACAACTGAATCAGCTGAGGAGGAGAATGCTCTGAAAACATAGTTGCCAGAATGTGAACATCACCTTTTTCAAGTGACCATTTTCTGCTCACACACTATATATGTATGTATGTTATTATTACTACTTTTACTGGGGATTAATTTACATTTAGGACATTTTAAGAATTGATATGATATAAAACAGACATCGCAATTTTAGAGATTTGTTGTAGGTAAATCTTAATAAATATTCTCTTTTTGCAAAAGAGTTTTTTCAAAGATAGTTTAATCGGGAAAAATCCATTTGCAAACACACATACACTCTCATATATATATATATATATATATATATATATATATATATATATACATGCCCACTGAGAGGCCGGGTCAGCCGCAACAGTGCCCTGAGGCCCATGAGTTTAAGCAGCCCACAAGCCAGATGAAAAAAATACAAAAGTGTAGTTTAAATAAATTTAAAAGAAAGGAAGAAAGTAAATGAAAGATGCTTGTCAACAAATTCCTAAGGAAGATAAAAGAAAACAAAAGAAATCGAAGAAAAGGAAAATAGGAACGTCAACTATGACAACAGTTACAAGAACAACTTCAAGAGGAACTACAAGAAAAAGAAGCAGTGGTAATGAAAGGTGTGGGTGTATACTTTACATATATACATACAAATACACACACAGGCCAGTGTTGGTGTTTGTTAAGGTTGAAAAGCTGGTCTTCGATGCCAGAAATATGATGGTGCAGCTAATATGGCAGTTAAACGTCCTGGTTGTCAGCACAAATAAAGAAGATTCAGCCTCTGGCCCATTACGTGCGCTGCATATTATAGCTCAGTGTATTGTAGTTCCATTACTTCAACTCCTCGAAGGATTGAACAAATCTTTTCAAAGTACCACCATCAATCTAGGTGGCATGTTGCTTAGTGTCAAACTGGTGCAGGAGGAGCTACAAAAATCTACGCAGGGAAGAAAAATTTCAGGAGCTGTTCAATACAGCAGGAAAGATTATTTATCAACTTGGTATTTCTCCTTTGGAGCTACCCAAGCAACGAAAAGTTGCTTAAAGATACCAGGAAGGAAATGCGTTAGAATATCGACACTGCACTGTTTTGGATCATTACAGATTGCAGTATATGCAGGTAGTGGATACTGCAATAGCAAATTTGAAAGTTTTTTTTTTTTCAAAGGATTTAGCAAATTATGAAAAACTGAGCAATATTTTACTCAATGGAAATTTTTGTGCTGAAGTGATCATGCAGTGTCCAGAGCTTGATGAATTTTCGTTAAGGAACAAAATACTTTTTTCTAGAAATCATCATAAAATATTTGGTGAAATGCAACCAGAAGTCCATTGCATGTTTCCAGATGTTGAGCTCAGGCTACTTTTAGTGTTTCCAACCAGTTCTTGTGGAGCTAAAAGATCTCTGCAATTAACCATGACTCAGCAAAGGTTGAATCATATTCTAAA
This sequence comes from Octopus bimaculoides, assembly GCF_001194135.2. Classification (NCBI taxonomy): domain Eukaryota; kingdom Metazoa; phylum Mollusca; class Cephalopoda; order Octopoda; family Octopodidae; genus Octopus; species Octopus bimaculoides. Next base: position 24,034,944 of record NC_069005.1, on the reverse strand, counting down.
ATGCCCTGTTCATAGAGATGTTTTAAAAAAGATTAGTTGTGAAGAAGTAGCTAAATTATTTATTGACAGCAATGATGCAAAATACAATACATTTGGAAAGTTCTAAAAGACAATAAATTGACTTTATACTTTTTATTCAAACGTCTATGTTTTATTTTTTGTTTATTTGATATAATAAATCCTTTCTAAGCTTTTTTTTTAGATCTGAACTTCATTTGAATATATAAAATTTAATTAGCGTAAAATTTTATTTGTGTGATAGGATCTGGGAAAGGCACCATAAGCAATACTAACATGCTCCTTTAGGAATCAACAAATGTTGATTTTTTCCCCCTCACATTTCTAAGGCAAACAAGGCCCCTGCTCTGCTATATGTGTAATGTTAGTGTACATGAATGTTTTGGTAAGATGAACTAAGAGAAAAAATAAGGATAATCAGTTGTTATGTACTAGAACAAAGTCAGCACTGGTAGAGACATGTCATGCATATGGAACATAACAAATTACTTCTACTGGCAAGGATCTTTGAGCAATGAGCAGCTGTGTGTTGCTTGTGTACAACATGTGATGCTACATGGTAATGTGACATAGGTACTAAACACAGGGTTTCACATCAGGTGTCTTGCAACACATATTTATAAATGTAATGCAAATATATTTATTGATCTAAGAAAAACCTTTGACAAGATTTGCAAAGATTGAAGAGAAATAAAGCAAACCTGCTCTGCTGTATGCGTAATGTTAGTATGCATCGAATATTTAACTGTGGCCATGCTGGAGCACCGCCTTTAGTCAAGCAAATCGACCCCAGGACTTATTCTTTGGAAGCCTAGTACTTATTCTATCGGTCTCTTTTGCCGAACCTCTAAGTTACGGGGGACGTAAACACACCACCATCGGTTGTCAAGCGATGTTGGGGGGACAAACACAGACACTCAAACATATACACACACGTGTGTATATATTCTGATTATATGTCTGTGCACACGTTTGAATGTGGTGTGTGCCAGAGGGTTTGCAAATCCAATGGGGGTCTTAAAAGACATGTTAGGATCCACAACGAGCAGAACTTACTTGCAGGTATTGGT
>NC_069005.1:24031872-24033091 GCF_001194135.2 Octopus bimaculoides | reverse complement strand
ATATATATATATATATATATATATATATATACACATATATACGACGGGCTTCTTTCAGTTTCCGTCAACCAAATCCACTCACAAGGTTTCGGTTGGCCCGAGGCTATAGTAGAAGACACTTGCCCGAGGTACCATGCAGTGGGAATGAACCCGGAACCATGTGGTCCTCAACTTTGACCCGATTATAATTGAAGATTCTAATAAAATATCTAGATTATTTTAATGTTTAACAATCAATATTCTTTTCTGTGTTGGATTCCAAGTCAATTTTTTTCTCACAAGATTTTTAAAAAATGACGTCTAAAATGGGGTAAAATGAGTAACGTCTAATTTCAACAATTTAATCTCTTTTAACTGCATGGTGAGTAATACTTTTTAATGCGCCTAAGGAAGGCCATTTGTTTAGTTGATATAGTTTTTGTAAAGTTGCGAACATTTATAAAAAAATATATTTTGTCTCAAATGCAGTAAAAACACCCCCACCTCCATCATATTTATATAACACGAAAACAATGTATAGAACGTACATATAGCTTTTTCATGGTTTCTGAACCTTTTTTGCCACATATGTTCGTACAGGTACGACGTTAATAAAGCATCATTCGTTCCACATTGTCATCTGAGTTTCTTCTTGGCGAGTATCCGCCACCATTCAATAGTCTGTGTATAGATGCTCTCATCATTGGATCAACAAATTTTAAAGAATAATAGTTCGTAACTTCACACCCTATATATGTGGCCTAAATTAACTTAAAACGTTTACCTATCAAGTATCATACGCGTCCCTAGTAATAACCATTGCGTTATTACTATAATGATAACGCAATGTAATAACCATTGCGCACGGACGATCAAGGATCTCAGTCAGGCAGCATTTTACCTCTTTCTACTGTCCCAAATACCCAATTTTTTAATGCTATTTACCATGGTGATTCTATACGAGTATTTATGCAATTATGGTATTTAGCAATCTCCATCTCTGGGGTACTACTAAAGCAGCGTGGATCCGAACGCGCAGTCGCGCGTCCGCGCTAGCTAGTCGTGAGTGGTCGATCCTAAACCTAACGTATTCATTTGCACACGCGGGTTAGGGTTAGGGATAGGGTTAGGGTTAGGGACAGGGTTAGGGTTAGGGTTAGGATCGACCACTCAAGACTAGCTAGCGCTTTAGTAGTACCCATTTCCGGCACTATTTAATTCCATTTTTTACAACACTAAA
>NC_069005.1:24029575-24031646 GCF_001194135.2 Octopus bimaculoides | reverse complement strand
CTCAAGACTAACCTTGTTAGTGAAATATAAAACATTATATATATTTTTAATATATTATAAACAGAAATTTTTAAATCACCATATAAATACCTCGTTTCAAACAATTTAGTTCGTTAGAAACACAGCGAACCAATAATAAACACATTTAAGCATCTCACGACGCTATTGTTCACTAATAGCTGTGTGAAATAAATACTTCTTTTTCACAACAAAGAGTTAATTTTGAGAAAAATAATATTTTTTATTTACTGAAAAGAAGAAATCGAAGTAATCACCAATTTCAGGAAAAAATAATACTTGAAAATGTTTTAATGGTAATTTAAAACTCGTTATTTTCCGTTGCCTTTCGTTTAGATAATACCGACATAATTCAATAAAGAAAAATAATCATTATGATAAAACATTTAAATATGTTTCCTGTTAAATTTCCATGAACAAATAGTGGAAGAAAATAGAAACTTCGTTAAGATTGACACCAAAGCTGAGGTAATTTATATGAAGTTTATAACGAGATAATTAAATCTCTTGGTATTGATTTTTATCAGATCTTCACTCATTCATCGAAATGGCGAAGTCTCCATCACAAAATGTTCCCAGTACACCTCTTTTAGTGACTCAAAATAATAATAATAACTCTCCTTCAGCCGTTGTACCGCAATCAAGTTCATATATCGATCCTTGGAGGTCGCCAGTAGCAAGTACTTCTGACAGGAATATTCGGACACCTGTTCAAAGCCCAGAAATTTTGGCTCCAAACTTACAAACCTCATCTCAGAAGAAGAAGAAGAATAAAAGCGAAGCTACAGTCACCTCTGTAGAATCATCCACATCCGATCAACAAGTTCCAGGAACACCTGGAACACCTATACAGTCATCGAAAACTACTTTACAAGTTCAGTCTTCAAACAGACAGAAAGTTCACCAACGACGGTGTGCAGCAGCAAAGAACCAGGAACTTTCTGAGGATTCTCTTCTTGCAGAAGAAGTTCCTGACATCCCATCTTTTAATTTATTTTGTGGAGAAGAGATTTTTATATAAAATGGTACCAACTTTTAACCGTTTGAATGTCTCTTGAATTCCATCACAAACCAGTAAATTCGTAACCATTTCTTTATTTCAAAGTTTAAATTTATAACTGTCTTCATTATTTGGAAATTTTGCCTTAATTTTCATTTCTGTCTTTCAGAAATATGTAGCTTGTTTTGACATTATGAATTGAAAGGGTTAAAATTTATATATCTACTTTGACATTCTAAAATATCACTAATTTATTTGACATTTTTCATGTTTAGAAGTTGAATGTGGAACAATATTTATTTTTTCTTTCCACTTTTTGTGAGGAAAGTTGCCATAAAGCGAAAATAAGCTTCAGGCTTCCTATTTTGATATCCAGTTCAAAACATTTTCACTTCACATCAGTGATTTTCATGGCAAACGCATAAATGTCACAATGTCCCCAACATTTCTTTTATTTAGTATTATTCTTCGCTGTATTTTCACAAATTTCGAGATAACCTTAATTTAATTCTGCCTCCCCAGCAAATGATAGTGTATGTGTATGATATATTTTAAGGTGGGATGTAGTTTTGTTTCTCTACAAATATTAGACAGCATAACTTTTCAGAAGTGTTTCTAATGAGATTTTCCTAAGATACATTTTAGTGAAGAAAATATTAAAAAAAGGTTTTTGTTTCTTTTTAGGATCAATTTTCCCACCAGACTTCCTTAAATGCATTTTCTGCTGAAAGTTTCCAGAAATACGTTTTCGATGGTGTACATGCCGATTATTATTTCATATTTTATCACGATAATCGTAATCTACAGGGTGTTCACAAGGTCTGGGTACATGGAGTAAATAAAATCATAACATAAACAATTAAATGTAAGAAATAACAATTTCTTAAAGTATGTGTTAATCCCCATGTACCCAGACATTGTGGACACCCTGTATATATATATATACAGGGTGTTCACAAAGTCTGGGTACATGGAGTAAATAAAATCATAACATAAACAATTAAATGTAAGAAATAACAATTTCTTAAAGTATGTGTTAATCCCCATGTACCC
>NC_069005.1:24028322-24029340 GCF_001194135.2 Octopus bimaculoides | reverse complement strand
ATCTACAGGGTGTTCACAAGGTCTGGGTACATGGAGTAAATAAAATCATAACATAAACAATTAAATGTAAGAAATAATAATTTCTTAAAGTATGTGTTAATCCCCATGTACCCAGACTTTGTGGACACCCTGTATACCCTCGAAAACGTATCTCGGGAAAATGTATTTTTGACGGCGGTGGGTGGGGGGAAGAAGAGTTAAAGAGGCAATAGAATTATTAGAGCATCAAGAAAAGGCTTGGCTGTATTCTGAGTTCAAATCCCGCTGAGGTCAACTTCTTTGCCTTTCATCCCTATTCAGGTGGTGAGGTCGATAAAATAAAGTACTAACCAAGCAAGGAAGTCGATTTATATCCCGATAATAAAATTCCCCTACGTTTGGCATTCTTTGAGGGCATGAACTTTAATTGAGATTAAAGAAGATATTAGCAAATTTGTAAAAGTAACACTTGTAGGAAAGTTAGGACCCAGGTCTCCATTTCCACGCAAGACGTATGTGACGTTGAAAAGAAACTAAAACTAATTTTAATTGCAAAATGCTAATTACTTATTCATCCTTTTATTTCAGTGTAAAGCAACACCTTTTCTTTAGTTTTCATTACTTTGACTTAGCGAATAAACCATGATTGGGAGTTTTTAAAGTATATATGTATTTGCATATCAAGTTGCCCATTCAGTTATGAATGACCATGGGATTGCACCTAGAATGTTCCTCTCCGAGGCACAAGTCCGGGCAAGGTTGTTTATGGAAGACTACCAGTCGCTCATGCATACCAGCCTCCCATCTCCACGCCATTGATGTTACCCAAAGGAAAGGCAAAAACCTATACAGCTCGGGCCGGGAATCGAACTCACTATCTTATGATTGTGAGCTCGATGCTCTAACCACTGAGTCATGCGCTTTCATATATAATATATATATTTTTAGGCATAACTACAGGGTTTTACCCACCCACCCCCGACTTTGGGCGGTCATAACTTTCAGAAAAATGAATATTTTTTAATGAAATTTTCTATGC
>NC_069005.1:24027688-24028222 GCF_001194135.2 Octopus bimaculoides | reverse complement strand
TAATAATAATAATAATAATAACAATAATGATAATAATAATGATAATAATAGTAATTTTCCTCTGGTACAATGGCTGCCAGCTGGAGACAATAAAAAAGTGGAAAGAAAGCAAAAATAAAACTGAAGCATTAACCAAGACCGTTATTGTAACAGGCTTAAATCATCGAAGAAAAGAGGAGACAATATGCTAGAAACTGCAGCACCACCACATATCTCCCCTGTATCACACACAACCGTCATACAAAAATAATAATGACTATGGTGAAAACTTTATCAAAAGATCCTGAAAGTGTAGCCTGTGTTGTGTCTGTATGGAAAGATAATCGCTCATCTGCTACTCATTGAAAAGTGAAAGAAATTGGAATACGATGCTTACTTAATGCACTTTATACATGTACACTTTATATACTTTTACCGAACCGCTAAGTTACGGGGACGTAAACACACCAGCATCGGTTGTCAAGCGATGTTGGGGAGACACAGACACACAAACACACACACACACAGACACATATATATATATATATACATATA
>NC_069005.1:24025261-24027226 GCF_001194135.2 Octopus bimaculoides | reverse complement strand
TATATATGTATGTATGTATGTATGTATGTATGTATGAATGTGTGTGAGTGTGACTGTGTGTCTGACCACCGTTTGACAACTGGTGTTGGTGTATTTTCGTCCTGTAACTTAGCAGATCAACAAAGAGACTGATAGAATAAGTACCAGGCTTAAAAAAAAAAGTACTGGGGTCGATTTATTGGAGTAAAAAAATTCTTCGAGGTGGTGTGCCAGCATGGCTGCAGTCTAATGACTGAAGCAAGTCAAAGATGAACGATGAAAGATCAAAGACAAGGTCACGGCGATTGATTTTCTTAGAAGCTGTGCTAAACCTCCAAAAGCGACATTATCACAAACCAAACCTTATTGTACAACGTGACGGGCCTACGTACTATGGTAGGCCGGAGGTATAGCGTTTCAGTTGGTAATGGCTGAAGTAGATGCCACTGCATATATAACAGGCGTTTCACGTTAGATATAAGTCAGTAACAGTATATCAAGGGAGAACTGAAACAGATGTCCTTGTACGTACGACAGTATCCCACTTACGTTAGCTTCAATCGTAAACACTAATGTCGTATCAAATGGTAATTAACTGAGGCATAAATCACTGTAAGAACGCTGTGTTGATCAGTAGTGTTGTCAGCCGGTAAAAACTGAGACAGTGACTAACGTTAGTCGTAATGATAGGCAGTAAAGTATGTTGATACTGACTGAGCAGATGTTCCTGTACATACGACAGAAGCCCACATACGATAGCCACTACGATAGTCCATGATTTTTTTAATATAGTACATCAGTTAATGAATACCATTGAAATACTAGATTTTAATTATATTCAAACATGTTATTCTCACAGACAAGTAATAAGCATTCAATGTTGCATCAAAACAACAAAAACACAAACGTAGTGTTGTCAGCTGGTAAAACTGAGACATTGGCTAACGTTAGTCGTAATGATAGGCAGTAATGTATGTTGATACTGACTGAGCAGATGTTCCTGTACATACGACAGAAGCCCACATACGATAGCCACTACCATAGTCCATCGCACAGACAAGTAATAAGCGTTCAATGCTGCATAAAAAAACAACAAAAACACATACAACACTCACAGATAAATCACCAGCACAGCATACACTCAGCCTCGGAGCAGTACAGGCGATAAAATGTACTTTTAATAAAGAAGGCATTTTTCTTGAGGCTATTTTTCAAGTAGATTAAGTGTTCCAGCGCGTACTGACGTCATCAAGCTGCTGCTGAGAAAACAGACGGATTTCCGTGCTTATATTAAATGTATAATTTGCCCAAATTCTTATCATTAGATATATTAAATCACTATCATCGGCTTTTCCAATGTGTGTGGTGTGTGGGTATCTATCTATCTATCTATCTATCTATCTATCTATCTATCTATCTATCTGTCTATCTATCTATCTATCTATCTATCTATCTATCTATCTGTCTACCTATCTATCTGTCTGTCTGTCTGTCTGTCTGTTTGTCTATCTATTCATGCATATATGCAAGCGTGTGTGTGTGTGTGTGTGTGTATGTATGTATGTATGTATGCATATTATTCAGTTTTCTTTCAAGATTTCTTGCCAATAGAGAAAGAGCCGGTTTCTAACCTAGATCCAAGGCTCCTTCATTGGAATTTCAACATCAACAACAGGGTATTTTTATTTGTATGTATGTATGTATGTATGCATGTATGTATGTATCTTTCTCGGTGTGAGTGTATGTGTGTGTATGTGTATACACTCATACATACACACACACACACGCACGCACACACGCACACACACACACTCATGCACACACACACACACACACGCACACACGCGCGCGCACATATGCAAACTTGCTTCCCAACGGCATGGTTCGGGAGTCAATCCCACTGCTGCATGGCATCCTGGGCAAGTGTCTTCTACCATAGCCTCGGGCCGACCATAGCCTTGTGTGTGTGTGTGTGTGTGTGTGTGT
>NC_069005.1:24021559-24021889 GCF_001194135.2 Octopus bimaculoides | reverse complement strand
ATATTTATTTATTTATTTATTTATGCGTGTGTCTGCATGCGGGAGTTCATGAAATATACACATACATACATTCATACATATATATGCATGTACATATATGCACACACATATTGTTTGAAATCTTTGTTGTCATTGTTCTCGTCATTGTTTTTTCGCATAGTATTGTCATCGATGTTGTTATCGTCGTCGTCATCCAACGTAGCACATTAACACCATATTTGGTTTCAAATGTAAAAACTGTTTTTGTTTTGAGACAACGACGTCAGATGTCGCTGATATTTGATGAAAACAGTAGGTGAAGTCTTACAACGTCCACCTCTTGTGTGTGTG
>NC_069005.1:24020639-24021549 GCF_001194135.2 Octopus bimaculoides | reverse complement strand
TATATATATATGTCCTCTACTATAGCTCGGAGCTATAGTAGAGGACGGTGTGAGTGTGTGCGCGCGCGTACATGTGGGTATATGTATGTATCAGTGTGTTTGTGCATGTATCCATATATGTTGTGTGTGCGTGCGTGCGGCGCATGCGCATGCGTGTATGTGTGCGTCTTTGCGTGTATGTTTGTAGTCCCACTCCGCTCCACAGTTACCATCTACCATATTCACATACAAGGCATTGGTCAGCTCGGAGGTATAGCAGAAGACATTTGGCCAAGATACCGTGCAGCGGGACTGAACCTGAAACCAAGTAGTTTCAAAGCCAGATCTCCTTTCTTATAGATTCATTTATTCCTTGGAAAAGTGGCAGGGAGGGGGGGATTGGCGGAGTCGTTAGGACACCGGGTATACCTCTTGACTGTATTTATTCAATTCTGTCCAATTTCAAATATTGCCGTAGTCAATTTTGCCTTTGATCCTTTCGAGGTCGTTAAATAAAATATCCGTCGTCCGGTGCTGGAGTAGTTTCATCTCTCTCTTTCTACTTCTTTTTCATTTTTTTTATCTCTCTGGAAGAAACCGGCAATGGTGAGACGTGGAGAGGAATGGAATCTGTTATTGTTGGCACTCCGTCGCTTACGACATCGAGGGTTCCAGTTGATCCGATCAACGGAACAGCCTGCTCGTGAAATTAACGTGCAAGTGGCTGAGCACTCCACAGACACGTGTACCCTTAGCGTAGTTCTCGGGGATATTCAGCGTGACAAGGCTGACCCTTTGAATTACAGGTACAACAGAAACAGGAATAAAGGGTGAGAGAAAGTTGTGGTGAAAGAGTACAGCAGGGTTCGCCACCATCCCCTGCCGGAGCCTCGTGGAGCTTTAGGTGTTTTCGCTCAATAAACACTCACAA
>NC_069005.1:24017272-24018209 GCF_001194135.2 Octopus bimaculoides | reverse complement strand
ACGGCTCAGTATGTGCGCGTGTGTGTGATAGTGTGATAGCGTCTCAGTGTGATAGCGTCTCAGTGTGAGAGTGTCTATACGTTATTCTGTACTAGTGTGTCCGTGTATGTCATTGCATGTCCATGTGTGTGTGTGTGTGTGTATGTGTGTGTGTGTGTGTGTGTGTGTGTGATTGTGTGTGTGTGTGTTTTTCTGTCTTTGATTGTGACTCCCCAAACCCTACCGCCTGACAACGGGTGTTGGTATATTTACGTCCAAGTAACGTAGTGGTTCGGCAATAGAGAATGGAAGAACAAGTACAAGACTTGGGGTCGATTTGTTCAACTAAAACCCTCCAAAGTGCTGCCCCAGCATGGCCGTAGTCCACGAAGGATAAAAGATGCATATTTGAAGCATTATTGCTTGTTTCTTTATAAAATTTTAATGGCGTTCTTATTTGTATTCTGCAAGGCTCTTATTTGAAGATTCTTGTTTGTAATTTCCTTCAACTTTACGACCGTAATATAAAGGAAGGCCCAACGGGTCGCAGCTGCAGTTTCTTTGATCATAATCGACTCGATAGGGATTGACCGTGGGCTAAGTAACAACAAAAGCTCAGACGCCTGTTTAGACGGATTGAGCCACAAAATGTCACTTCAACACGAAATTTAAGAAACATAAGCACACACATAAATACAGAACTGTATATAAAAACAAACGCAAGCATTCTCACATACATACGTGCATAATTATGTATGTATATATATCTATGTATGCATGCATGCGTGTGTGCATGCGTGTGTGCATGCATGTGTGCATGTGTGTGTGTATACGTGTCTGTGTGTATAGACACATATATGCACATACCTAAATTTATGCGTAGATACGCATACACATGTGTGTGTGTGTGTGTGTGTGTGTGTGTGTGTGTATATATGTATATATATATGTATATATA
>NC_069005.1:24013207-24014922 GCF_001194135.2 Octopus bimaculoides | reverse complement strand
TATATATATACATGCAAACGTAAGTACATAAACACTCACATATTTGCTGTAGACAACATGAAGTCGTCTGCCGCAAATGTGGCGCATCCTCCTGTAGGAGCACATAAAAAAACTTCACATCCATGTCAAAGAACATTTTATAAACACTTGTTGAAGTGCCAGACCCAGGACTCTGCTGTAACTATCAGAACCACGAAACACAACATAAACAACTTACAATCGAGGAAGTTATCTTTAAACGTTTATTAAACAACAGACAAGAAAAAACATGAAGCAGTCTGGTTACTAAAACAACACAAGTCTGCGCATGTCACTACCGTTTCCCATGTATCTAAGCAAAGAAAATAACTCCATACCGTTTCCTATTTCTCCATGGGTCCTTATGAAGCATTCCTAACCCCGAAATATCGAAGAAATACAAGATAGAACATTAATATTTGGTTTGGTTTTTCAATTCCGCATTTCATTTCATTTTGCATTGTTTTGGCCTTTTAAAAGTTCTAATCTAACACACACGTATGCTGATGACATATATGAGATGACTGGGCATATATGACAGCTCCCAAACTTTCAGGTTATAAATGTAGGCTTACAGTCATTCTAACCTTACATGAAAACATAATATCTTGTACGTGGGTGCTCTGTTTCCGACAGACTGTTTATCAGTAGCTTGAATGACTTTTAGCGTTAAACATTCATTCGTTCCACTGTTTTCTAACGTGATCTTCAAATGATCTTTAAACAACAAGGCTTTCTGTGAAGCCTGACGTCTACTGGTTAACATACTAAACTACTTTTGTACAGACAACAACTAATATGCTAAACTACAATTATCATACTTTATAATTATTAACGTAGGCGTCTCTATTCATGAGCACCATCAAATAAATGGCAGATCGCTCTGGCATATCGGTGTGAACAGAACGTACGTGTAGTTAATAGCTGTATTGTTGAGGGAACGTCTGCTCAGATTTTACATATGGCGACGTGACACTGGCTACGGTTATGTACTTTATTGTTGTCGCACAATTGTATAACGTATATAACGTTAGGCGACTTTTATTGCATCATATAGGCACAGGCGTGACTGTGTGGTAAAAAGCTTGCTTCCCAACCACACGGGTTACGGGTTCAGTCCCACCGCTTGGCACATTGGGCAAGAGTCTTCTACTATATAGCCTTGGACCGATCAAAGACTTGTGAGTGAATTTGTTAGACAGAAACTGAAAGAAGCTTGTTGTGTATGTATGTGTGTGTGTGTGTGTGTGTGTGTGTGTGTGTGTATTCAGGGTGCGTAGGATATTTGAGGACAGATTTATGGTTATAAAAAAAAGCAGATATATAATAACAGATAACTTTATTTATCAAGAAATGCTATGAGAATAAAAATAAACCTTTTCTAATAATGTTATTCAATAAACCCACCTTCAGCTTCAACAACTGCTTCTATATGAGATCTAAATCATCTACATGCTCGAATCAAGTGGTCCTGGTTCATTTTGGACATTACTCTGACTATGGCAGCTTTCAAAGAATCTTTGGTGTTGTGGGTGTGTTCATTGACCTCTCTCTCAACGACGCTCCACATGTAATAGTCAGTCCAATGGATTGAGATCTGGGGAATTAGGAGGCCAAATGTTAGGGGTTATGTGATCATGAACATTTTCAGCCAACCATTCCCGTATTACTAGAGCCATGTGTGATAGTGCAGAGTC
>NC_069005.1:24010066-24013197 GCF_001194135.2 Octopus bimaculoides | reverse complement strand
ATTTTCAGCCAACCATTCCCGTATTACTAGAGCCATGTGTGATAGTGCAGAGTCTTACTGAAACACACATAACCTTTCATTGTATACACTGTCTATCTAGGGCTTAACAATTATTTCCAGGATCTCAATGTAGGTGGCAGAGTTAACTTAAGGCCTTGTGGTAAGAAGTAAGGAGGCATCATATGTCATTCATTGCTGACGCCCACTAAAATCATGACAGTTGCAGGAAATTTTGTATGCATAACACTTGGAACTTCAAAAGGCTCAGCACATAACTATCTATCATTTCTTCTGTTAATTGGTCGAAGTTTTTCTCATTTGAGAAAAACCAAATTAAATCTTCTTCTGCTGGAACATCTGTGCTATCGAGTGTAAGTCCTTACTGGTCTGAAAAGCCACACCCGTACTGCTCACATATAAGACAGATTCTGAAGTGCTTCCGGCCATCATTATGTATGTATTCTTTTATTCTTTTATTTGTTTCAGTCATTTGACTGCGGCCATGCTGGAGCACCGCCTTTAGTCGAGCAAATCGACCCCGGGACTTATTCTTTGTAAGCCTAGTACTTATTCTATCGGTATCTTTTGCCGAACCGCTAAGTTACGGGGACATAAACACACCAGCATCGGTTGTCAAGCAATGCTAGGGGGACAAACACAGACACACAAACACACACACATACATATATATATATACATATATACGACGAGCTTCTTTCAGTTTCCGTCTACCAAATCCACTCACAAGGCTTTGGTCGGCCCGAGGCTATAGTAGAAGACACTTGCCCAAGGTGCCACGCAGTGGGACTGAACCCGGAGCCATGTGGTTGGTAAGCAAGCTACTTACCACACAGCCACTCCTGCGCCTATGAAAAATATGGAACGCTTCACGAATTTGCGTGTCATCCTTGCGCAGGGGCCATGCTAATCTTCTCTGTATCGTTCCAATTTTAGTATATGTACTGCCGAAGCATGTATGTATTTATTTATTCAGTTTTATTTCAAGATTTCTTGCCAATAGAGAAAGAACCGGTTCCTAACCTAGATCCAAGGCTCCTTCATTGGAATTTCAACAACATTAACAGGGTATTTTTGTATGCATGTATGTATGTATATGTGCAGATTTGTATGTTCTGTTTTATGTATGTATTCTCATGCATATAGTTGCCTATCATAGACATGCTCATATATACTTAAATGATAAACCTCTGGAATGTTTTATAGATTTTTACAGTTTCAGTGACAGCTTGGATCTGTAGTCTTCGAATCAGCTTTCTCTTTTCTGGTTTTGAGAAGCTTAATTTCTTAAGACTGGTATTTAGACAGTGTGTTACATATCCCAGGACCACAATAATTACAGGTATAAACTTGAGCTTGTAATCTGGATTGGGTAACTGCAGATTTCTCAATAATTCAGTGTAGGTATTCTCTTTTTTACTCATCTTCAGCTTATGTAACATCCAAAATCATTATATCAGGTCTGTTGTGCTTATATTTTATTAAGGTTTTTACTGGGACATTCTACCAGTATTCCTTTTTATTATAAGTGGGCATGTATGTATGTATGTATGCATGTATGTATGTATGTATGTATGCATGTATGTATGTATGTATGTATGTATATGTGTGGGTGTGTATGTATGCATGCATGTATGCATGTATGTATGTATGTGTATGTGTGTGTTTGTATGTATGTGTGTGTGTAAGTATGTAAGTATGTATGCATGCATGTATGTATGTATGTATGTATGTATGTATGTATGTATGTATGTATGTATAAGGAACGATACTTTCGAATAAAGATATATGTTTGATATCTGTGCCGCCATTTTTCTTAATCTCGTCATGATGAAAGTAGTGAACCAATGATTAACTCATTGGAAACTTGTCACCAACGATGCTATTGTTCACAAAATCCCTTATAAAATAAATGTATAACAAAAAAATTCTGTTGGTATTCAACTTTTGTAAAGAAGACACCAGATCGAAGGTATTCTGAACGTAATAACCCCATATTTTCCAGAGTATTTTTAGTAGGTTTACATTATCTAATGTATCTTTCATTTTCTCAAAGATGGTATGAGAGATTTGAAAACGATTGGGCAGATATTTCTAGAATGTCAAAAAATCACGTACAGGCTTCATTGTTGGTTCTTTTTATAGATTGTACTAACGAGATGGTGGTCTTATTTAATTATGCGACGGTCATATTTAATTAGAAGACGGTCTTCTTAATCAGGTGATCTTATGTAACCAAATGACGGTCTCGTGACCAGATAACAGTCTTAACTGGCATTCTGTCGGTTGCGACGAGGAGGGTTCCAATTGATCTGATCAACAGAACAGCCTGATTATGAAATTAACGTGCAAGTGGTTGAGTACACTACAGATATGAGTATCCTTCACGTAGTTCTCAGGAAGATTCAGCGTGACACAGAATGTAAAAAGGTTGGTCCTTTGGAATGCAGGTGCTACAAATTTTTGCCAGCTGAGTGGACTGGAGCAACGTGAAATAAAGTGTGTTGTTCAATGATACAACGCGCCGCCAGGAATCGAACTCACGACCTTACGATTGTGAGCCGAATACCCTAACCACTAAGCCACACATACAGTACGAGGTAATGCAGTACCATCGTTTCTAGCAACTCCATTTAATTGAACAATGCAACCATTACATCAATTTAAATGCAGAGCAATCCTCAGCTGCACAAAGACATGGAAGTTAAGGAGATAGATAAAAAAACATTGTTGCCCTTCCTTCTACTTAGAAGCTACTGAGTAGCTTCTAAGTGGAAGGAAGGGCAACAATGTTCTTTGTCTATCTCCTTAACTTCTTGGAGATTTTAGGCCAAACTATACTAATGTGTCCATCTATTTTAATTTAATTAAATTCTATGTCTTTGTGCAGTCGAGGATTGCTCTGTATTTAAATTGATGTAATGGTTGCATTGTTCAATTAAATGAAGTTGCTAGAAACGATGGTACTGCATTACCTCTGGATATCCTTGTTGCTTATTTTGATTTTAATCACCTTATTTTGAAATTGTATGGATAATACCGTACTAAATTCTGGTGCCTCAACTTAAGTACCATATTAATCTGGATCTAAATTATTGCTGAACTCATATATA
>NC_069005.1:24007078-24008794 GCF_001194135.2 Octopus bimaculoides | reverse complement strand
CAACGCAATGGCTGCAAGTTAGTGAATGATTGGCAGCAGACAAGTGGAAAGCTTCAGAAGATAAGATAATTCACAGTTGTCAGGCCCGAAACCAAGTAACTGCAATGAATAAAATGGAGAAGACAAAAAAAGTAAACGTGGGGAAAGAAAAAAAAGTACAAGAGAAAACAAAACGAAACGTGAATACAGGAACAACATAGAAAAGCTGCATGGAACCAAAAAATTGCTTATAACATGTGGAATGGAAGAACGTGTAAAGCAGAAAGGTAGAAAGGTAGAAAAACATTTGTGTGATTATGTAGTGAAACGTTATCACGTAGTGGCATAGGGCAGTGGTTTTCGTGGTGGTGGTGGTGTTGGTGGAAGTGGTGACAGGGAGCAAGGAGAGGGAGAACGAAAGGGAGGAAGAGGTTTTCGGGTTTGGTGACGGGGAGGAAGAGAATGAATGAATGACAGTGCGGAGAGAAAGGGAGAGAATCCCAATTTGAACATAGAGGAGAAAAACAAGGAGAAAACACGGAGAAAAAAAATTGAATAGTCTCTGGTCAACGATCTATATATACATATACATATATATGAATACACGATAGAAGAATATGGGTCTAGACGCCTACGGTCTCGAACAGCCTATCTGCCGTAACCCGGACGGCAGTGTCAACCCTCACACCAGCGTGACCAAACGAACTTTCATTCCAATCAATGTACATAAACTTCAGGCACCAGCTACATCGTTATTTCTCTCTCTCTCTCTCTCTCTCTCTCTCTCTCTCTCTCTCTCTCTCTTTCTCTCTCTCTCTCTTTCTTTCTCTCTCTCTCTCTGTCTCTCTGTCTCTCTCTCTCTCTCTCTCTCTCTCTGTCTGTCTGTCTCTCTGTCTCTCTCTCTCTCTCTCTCTCTCTCTCTCTCTCTCTCTCTCTCTCTCTCTCTCTCTCTCTCTCTCTCTCTCTCTCTCTCTCGTTTGCCTTACAAGGTTTCCGATATTTCGTAACACTGAACACTCGGCTATATAAAGCTGTCTAAAGATTATTCCATGCTTTATTTACTTATCTACATTTTTTTTATTCATCATTGCTTTTCACATACGTAACTGGCTGCTAACATTTTATCGATGTGCAGTCTCTGGTACAGAGGTTAACGCGCTCGTCTGGATTACTATAGATACACTGGTTCGAGTCCCATGGCTGAGTCTATGGTCTATGTATATATATTTTTTCTATCTTGGATACGTGTTTATTATATTTGATGTGTTTCAGTCACTTGAGCGAGTCCTTCTAGAACACTTCCTTGAATGTTTCCTCCAGCAAATCGACCCCAGGATCTATTTTGTTTGGTACTTATTCTATCGGTAGCTTTAGCCGACGACGGTTCTGGAGTGGTGGTGGGAGACAAACACAAACGCAAAATCACATAAACATATATATATATATATATGGATAATTCACAAAAAAAACAACAAACAGGTGATGTTGAAAGCAAATAGATGTATTAGTATAACGCTCGGGAATTGAGAAAGTCTTTAACGTTTCGAGCCTACGCTCTTCTACAGAAAGGAACACGGAAAGAAACAAGGGGAGAAACAAAGAGAGAAAAAAATGTGTGTAGTGGTCAGCGATCTATCATGGCACCAATTGATCCTGTCTCCTCTCATCACCCTCGAACTTCTGGACTTTCTACTTTTCTTACTCTTTTGGACCTTTATTCTGGACTTTGTACACTCC
>NC_069005.1:24004026-24006853 GCF_001194135.2 Octopus bimaculoides | reverse complement strand
CCCCCCATCATCGCTTGACAGCCGGTTCGAGCAGCAGCGAGCTACTGCCATCTCTAGCAGAGGAGGTGTCCAGTATGAGAGGTATGCTGATCTCTTCGCCAGAAAGTGGTAGGGGTTCGCTTCCATGTTCGCAATATATCGGATGCAGGTAAGCATCATTAACCAGCTGGAGGAGATGTCCTCTTGGAGTTAAAAAATCGCAGTAAAGTCCGTTCGAAAGGAACAGAGGAATATAACCAATTTATAGAAAATAAATTTTAGCAACAACACCTTATATGGATCTCCAATGACCATACGGACCCCGGTTGAGAACTACTTATTTAGATGTTTCAATCTTCACTACTCATCTACATCACCCTTTTCTGTATTACGATAGCCTATATGATTTGGTGATATTGGTCTCAAGTGTTCATACAGTTAACTGAATAAAAGACAACTCTCCCTTGAAAAAGACGCTGGATTATCGCAGATCGCTTTTTTTTCCCCACAAAGGAGAACTACTTCAGCACTTTAGATTAACAACCACTTATTGAATCAGCAGCGTTACTGCACCTTAGAGAGGTACATTGTACCTACTCTTTAACTGGTATTTATTCCTTATTTACATTATTTACTATTGACGGATATTTGTCCTCATCTTGTTTGTTGTTAACACAACGTCTCGGCTGATATACCCTCCAGCCTTCATCAGGTGTCTTGGGGAAATTTCGAACCTGGGTTCTCATTCTTAAATTATTTTTTCGATGTCGTTATTATTATTATTATTATTATTATTATTATTATTATTATTATTATTATTATTATTCAGGTCACTGCTTGGAATCGAACTCGGAATCTTGGGTATACCCGTGGGTATTTATTCGCAGTCAGGCAGATTAAGACTTTTTGACCACAGACAAAACCCAGTGCTGATCATGAAGCCCTCTTCGTTTTTTGCTCAGTAATCTATTCACTTAGCTACTCAACCGCTCGTCTCCTCTGCATTCAAGTACTATTAGTAATCGCCTTAATATAAGTCAGAGGTTTTGTGTCTAATGAAAAGGAAAATGAAAAAAAAAAAAAGGATTATTAATGTGTAAATTTCTTTCAGTTATTCCACATTTGGATCTGTGATAAATAGCAGTCATTATTGCTAAGTCAATGTGCACAGACATGCAGGAGGTAAATAGACCCCTTTAATTTTCAAAATTTCTGATCTAAGTGTCTTAATATGTTTTTAGCAGTGTAGAATTTACAATGTAATTACTCTTTTTCATTCCAGGTGTCATTATATTAAACATTTTCAAAGAGTAACCATGCCACGCACAAAGAATTCAGCAGAACTGTCAGATTTTCAAAGAGGTCGTATTGTTGGGCAATCTGAGACTAGTCTTAGCCAACGAAAAATTGCCGAAAATCTTCAAATTCTTCTTGCTATTGGTAACAGAATTATAGTGCAATTCAAAAGCCAAGGAAAAGAATCAACAGATTCTCGACCCGGCCGAGCTGGGCCCTCAGAAAGGAAGCTTCGTTGTTTGAAGAGAATTGTGGAAAACGAACCCCGTTCGAAGGCTTCTGACATTGCAAAACAGCTAGAAGTTAGTCCAAGAACATGTGTTACATATCTGCATAAGCTTGGGTATTATGGACGAGCAGCTAGAAAGAAAACTCTCTTCCAACCAATTAATATCAAATAAAAGATTTTGAAAATTAAAAGTGTCTATTTACTTCCTGAATGTTTGTGTATATAATGTTGGATATATACTGTGTAATGGAAATGAGCAGTATCCATTGTGTGAAATGTAGGTTACATCCTGTGACCACGTGTAAAATAAGCGTTATACTGTGTAATATATGCTTCCCTGTGGGTAATTTCTGTTCCGCCGTGTGAAATGTGTGTTTCATCAAATGAAGTATCGAGTATCCACTGTGTGAAATGTATGGTTTTTCGAATTAAGTTCAAATTTCATTGCTAAAATGTGACCACTGTATGTGGCGCTGTGTGAAATGTGCACAACACTGTTTGAAGTTCTACTGTAGGAAATGCATGTTTTATAGTGTCAAATATGATTCTATTGCGTAAAATGTGATGTCTAGCGTGTCAAATGCGATTTCACTGTGTGAAATGTCTGTTGTGTTTTAGAGAATGAACAACATCATAAAACAAAATTCTCTTTGTCAGAACAACTTCAGTAATCAACTAATTTCTGCTGTATTGTTGTGTTTAAATTGAAATAAGAAAAAGAACAAGTTCCATGAGATACAATGTCGGAAGAGAAGAAACGAAAGGAGAGAGAGAGAGGGGGGGGAGAAATAAGAAAACGGATGAAAGACAGTAAAGACGGGAAGAGGAAAAAAAGGAAAAGATTAAGCGAGAAAAAGAGAGGTAGAGAAAGAAGAAGCGGAGAAGGAAAGAAGAACGAATATGATCTACCATAATTAGAGCGAACTTTAAATACTCTGTCTAAGATAAAGGAATCATCTGAGATAAATTCCAGATCTTATCGGCGACATCTAAGTTAATTAAATTTATTTCTTGACATCAGAAATTCTAGTCTTCTATGCTTAAAACAGAACCCGCTTCCATCATTTTTCCATGTCGTTTCAAGAATAGCATAGGAGGAAGGAAGCGATGGCTGCGTTACTATTATTGATGGTGGTGGTGGTAGTGGTGGTAGTGGTGGTAGGGGTAGTGGTGATAATGGTGGTAGTTGCAGTACTCATTAATACTGAGTGGTATTCATTACTGAATATTTTCGTAATAAAGTTTGTTTTTAGTCTCTTTCAACTATAATAATAATAATAATAATAATAATAATAATAATAATAATAATAATAATAATAATAA
>NC_069005.1:23997272-24000089 GCF_001194135.2 Octopus bimaculoides | reverse complement strand
TATGATAAATGCAGTCCAATTCGTGATCCTCCCCTCTTTTTATGCAGATTACGTCATTATATATATCCTTCCTTGCAATGGTGGCGAGCTGGCAGGAACGTTAGCACTCCGGGGCGAAATGCTTAGTGCTATTTCGTCTGCTGCTACGTTCTGAGTTCAAATTCCGCCGAGGTCGACTTGCCTTTCATCCTTTCGGGGTCGATAAATTAAGTACCAGTAACGCACTGGGGTCAATGTACAGGGTGTCCACAAAGTCTGGGTACACGGTGATTAACACATACTTTAACACATACTTTAAGAAATTATTATTTCTTATATTTACTTGTTTATGTTATGATTTTATTTACTCCATGTACCCAGACCTTGTGGACACCCTGTAGAAAGCGGCTGTGACATCCGGCTGAGACTTCATAGAAAGCAGCTGTGACATCGTTCAAATAGAACCACACTTTAAAGAAACCGTCCAAGACATCGAAGAAACTGTGAATGACATCGTGGAAACAGACAATGGCGTCGTAGACTCCGTCTGAGACATCGTAGACTCCGTCTGAGACATCGTAGACTCCGTCTGAGACATCGTAGACTCCGTCTGAGACATCGTAGAAAACGGCCGTGACATCGTTCAAACCGAACTACAAACCCTAGAGACTGACCAAGACATCGCAGAAACCGGGACCGCCACGTAGAAAACGACTGAGACATCATAGACACCGACACAGACATCGTACATACCGTCCAAGACATCGTAGAAAGCGGCCGTGACATCGTTAAAATCGAATCACATATCCTAGAAACCGACTACAACTTCGTGGAAATCGACAGGGACATCGTAGAAAACGACCGAGACATCGTTGACACCAACACAGACATTGTACATACCAACCGAGAAATCTTAGACTCCGGCAGTCATCATAGAAAGCGGCCGTGGCATCGTTCAAACCGATCTACACATCCTATAAACCGACCAAGATTGTTTTCTACGATGTCTCCGATGGATTCTACGATGTCTGTATCGATATGTATGATTTCTGCGTCGGTGTTTACGATGTTTCGGTCGTTTTCTACGATGTCTCTCTCCTTTGTTACGATTTCTTTCCCGGTTTCTACGATGGCTTGGTCAGTTTCTAGGATGTGTGGTTGAATTTCAGCGCGGTCTCGGTCGGTTTCTTCGAGGTTTCGGCCGGATTCTACGATGTCTGTGTCGATATGTACGATTTCTCGGTCGTATTCTACGATGTGTCAGTCGGATCCCACGATGCCTTTCCCGGTTTCTACGATGTCTTGGTCGATTTCTAAGATGTGTGGTTCGTTTTGAACAATTGTCACGGCCCTTTCTACGATATCTCAGCCGGTTTCGACGATGTCTGTGTCGATATGTACGATGTCTGTGTCGGTATCTACTCTGGGTAGTTTTCTACCATGTTTCCACGCTGTCTTTCCGGTTTCCACGATGTCTTCCTGTATATGTTTTCGAGGTTGTGTGGTTCGGTTTGAACGGTGTCGCAGCCATTTTCTACGATATTTCGGCCGGATTCTACGGCGTCTGTGCTGGTGTCTACGATGTCTCGGTCGTTTTCTACGATGTGTCTACCGGTTTCCACGATGTCTTTCCCTGTATCAACGATGTCTTGGTTGATTTTTGGATGTGAGGCTGGGTTTCAACGAGGTCTCACTCGATTTCTATTACGTCTCGGCCAGATTCTAAGATGTCCGGGTCGGTATGTCCGATGTCTGTGTCGGTGTCTACGATGTCTGTCGTTTTCTACGATGTCTCTGCCTGTTTCTACGATGTCTTTCCCCGGTTACTACGATATCTCGGTCAGTTTTGAGGATGAGTGGTTCAGTTTGAAAAATGTCATAGCCGCTTTCTGGTATGTACGATGTCTGTGTCGGTGACTACGATGTCCCAGTCGTTTTCTACGATGTCTATCGGTTTCAACGACATCTGTCTCGTTTTCTACGATGTCTTCGTTGGTTTCTAGTATATGTCGTTGGTTTTGAACGATGTCACGGCAGTTTTCTACGAGGTCTCGGCCGGATTCTATGATGTCGGTGTTTACGATTTCTCGGTCGTTTTCTGCGATGTCTCTTGTCGGTTTCCACGATACCTTTCTCGAAGAGTGCTGTTCGGTTTCAACATCACATCCGCTTTCTACGATGTCTCGCGCGGATTCTACAATGTCCGTGTCTGTATGTACGATGTCTATGTGCATCTACGATGTCTGCGATGTCTCAATCGTTTTCTACGATGTCTCTATCGGTTTCCACAAGGTCTTTTCAGGATTCTCTGATGTCTTGGTCGCCTTCTATGATGTGTGGTTGGGTTTCTACCTGGTCTCAGTCGGTTTCTACGATGTCTCGGGCGGACTCTACGACATGTTGTTCGGTATGTGCGGTGTCTGTGTCGGTGAGTACGATGACTCGGTCGTTTTCCACAATGTCACTCTTGGCTTCCAGGATATCTTTCCCGGTTTGTACGATGTGTTGGTCGATTTCTAGGATGTGCGGTTAGGTTTGAACGATGTCACGGTCGCTTTATCTAGTCAAATATACTGCGCACAGCACAAATACAAGGCAGCCATTTTGTTCATTTCGAAATATCAAACAGAGATATGTTTCGATTAATTAACGAAATTGGATCTCAGTTGATTAAACAGCTAAATCAATCAGAGAGGTCAATTAGTTCTTCGTGTTACCAATAACCTCCTTTCCAAAAACTTCCCTCTAATCATCTTTCTTCATATTCCTTCCAGTCTTATTATTTTTGTTGTATCATTGCCGTTTATTTTTTATTTTCCTTTCATATTTTATCCGTCG
>NC_069005.1:23996498-23997133 GCF_001194135.2 Octopus bimaculoides | reverse complement strand
TATATATGTATGTATGTATATATATATATAAATCCGTATCCCACTTTTCTTTCTTTATATATCCCCTCTCTCTTACATCGTGTTTTGTTTCTTCTTCTTCTTCTTCTTCTTCTTCTTCCACCACAATAAAAACAACAAAAACTACTACTACTACTACTACTACTACTACTACTACCACACAACCACCACTACTACTACTGCTGCTGCTGCTGCTGCTATTATCATCACCTCCAACATTGTTATTACTATCACCACAGCCACCATTTCTCCCACCACACCACCTCCTCTTCTCCTCCAGGTTCCCATTCCTGCTCTTCTTCCTCCTCATCCTCTTACAGCTACTGCTACAACTACTACTACTTTTGTCATCACCACCAACGCCGTTATCAGCACCACCACCATCTCTTCCCATTCCTCTCATCCTCTTCTCCTGATGATGATGACGACGATGATGATGATGAAGATGATGATGATGATGACGACGATGATGATGATGATGATGATGATGATGATGATGATGATGACGACGACGACGATGATGATGATGATGATGATGATGATGACGACGACGATGATGATGATGATGATGATGATGATGACGACGACGACGATGATGATGATGATGACGATGATGA
>NC_069005.1:23994003-23994221 GCF_001194135.2 Octopus bimaculoides | reverse complement strand
ATTTATCATGATGAGGATGATGATTGTGGTGGAAGTGGTGGTGGTCGTGGTGGTCGTGGTGCTGCTGCTGCTGTTATTGCTGCTACTGCTGATGAGGAGGACGATGTTGATGAGGTGGAGGAGGGTGAGAATGATGATCATGACGATTGTTAGGAGCAGGAGCAAGAGGGGAGGAGGAGGAGGAGGAGGAGGAGAGGAGTAAGAGAGGAGAAGGAGAG
>NC_069005.1:23991471-23993571 GCF_001194135.2 Octopus bimaculoides | reverse complement strand
GGTGGTCGTCGTGGTGATGGTGGTGGTGGTGGTGGTGGTCGTCGTCATCTGCTTTGATACAATCCAATCAAATAAACACTAATATTGAAAGCTAAATGATTTTGTAATACATAAAGGCATTTCTGGCTGAACTAATGAGAGAAGTTACGAAACAACCACCAAATCTAATATAACTGGCTCTGTCAGTGACTGCAGATGACATGTGTTTCTGCGAATGTTTTTGTCTTTTCATAGCATTAATTCGTATATTACTTAACAATATTACTTTCCGAAATAAACCTCCATATAATTTTATACTTGCATTTCTAACGATGTATTAGGATATGAACATAGGCGCAGGCGTGGCTCCGTGGTTAGAAGCTTGCTTCTCAACCATATGTTTCCGGTTTCAGTCCCGCTGTATAGCACCTTGGACAAGTGACTCCTACTATAGCCTCGGGCCGATCAAAACCTTGTGAGTGGATTTGGTAGACGGATCAGAAATTAGAAGGGTCACTTCCTGGTATTGAACCAGGGCATTTGTTATACGTTCTGAGTTCGACTTTGCCTTTCAGCATTTCGATATCGATGAAATAAGTACCAGTCAAGACCTGGAGTCGATGTAATAGACTAGTTCTCTCCCCTAGCTACAAAAATTTCAGGCCTTGTGCCAATAGTAACAAGGATTATTATTATTATTGAGTGTGAGAGCAGCACATGCCATCAAAGTGACACTGGGGTAAAATATACGAAGCCCAGTATACCCATCATGACTACCCGTCTGATAAGGGTACACCAGGCACATGCATCACAACCATATGTGCGCGACATGGTGATCTCATATCAAGATAAACAGCACATGACCTCGCAGGTGGGGCCCAGCTAGAATTTTCTTCAGGTTGGGTAGCCCATCTCGGTCAAAAGGTCCCTGAATAAGGTTTGTTTAAGGATGTTGAGCAAGACACCCATGTTTCCAAAGGTGAATTGTTCAAATTATTATTATTATTATTATTATTATTATTATTATTATTATAATTGAGTGAGAGAGCAGCGCATGCCATCAAAGTGATCCTGGGGTATAAATATACGAAGCCCAGTATAATCATCATGGCTACACGTCTGATAAGAGAACACCAGACACATGCATCACAATCATTTGTGTGCGACTTGGTTATCTCATATCGAGGTAAACATCGCATGACGTTGCAGTTAGAATTTTCTTCAGGTCGAGTAGCCCATCCTGCTCAAAAAGTCTCTGAAAAAGGTTCGTTTAAGGATGATGAACGAAACCCATGTTTCAAACCCCAGAGAATTCCTCTCAACACGTGGCTATGATGCTCCCCCACTACTCCTGCACGTGATCAGAGATGTTCATATTGTCAGCCAACAAGAGGCATCCTCAACCCAGTTAAGGACAAACAACTGATAAGCAAATTTGTAGTATTGAGGATATTTGCTGTCGTCCATCTTTTATACCGAGACAAAACATCTATATGATAACACTTCCAATCAGTTAAGATCAGAAGCCATGAGAGTCACTGCCTGGTACTGTATCAGGGCATTTTGTTGTTGTTGTTGTTGTTGTTGTTGTTAAGGCGTTGAGCTGGCAGATTCGCTAGCGCGCCGGACGAAATGTTTAGCGGTATTTCACCCGTCGCTACGTTCTTAGTTCAAATTCCACCAAGGTCGACTTTGCCTTTCATCCTTTTGGGGTCGATAAATGAAGTACCAGTTGAGTACTGGGATTGATGTGATCGACTCTTCACTCCCCCCAAATTTCAGGTCTTGTACCTATAGTAGAAAGGACTATTATTATTATTATTATTATTATTATTATTATTATTATTATTATTATTATTATTATTATCAATTGTAGTAGTAGTAACATCAGAAGTAGAACATGTTCCTGATATTAATCTTTATTAGATTTTGTTTTATTGATTTATTTGTTATTCTTTTTAGTTTTTATCTTATATTCCTTTTTAAACCATCATCATCATCATAGACAACTTGCAACCGAACGAAGCAAGAGTGGAAAATCACAGACACACAAATATATGCATATGTGACTGTGTGTGTGTGTGTGTGTGTGTGTGTGTGTGTGTGTGTGTGTGTGTGTGT
>NC_069005.1:23990196-23990923 GCF_001194135.2 Octopus bimaculoides | reverse complement strand
GCCACCTTCTTCTTCGTCATCATTTGAATTCTTTCTCTCTTTTTCTCTCCCTGGAGACTCCACACATTGCAGTTGTTTCCACTCCCCCACCTCTTTACTTCTCTCCTTCGTCTGCTTTCGACAATTCATGCCTCAGTGTTCCTAGTCGCCTTCAAATAGCAGACGATTTCAAAGTACTAACAACAATGTCGCTGCTGCTTCTGTTGCTACTACTACTACTACTACTACTACTACTACTACTACTACTACTACTACTACTAAGAGAAACTGGCATTCGGTCGGTTACGACGATGAGGTTTCCAGTTGATCCAATCAACAGAAAAGATTCCACGTGAAATTTAAGTGCAAGTGGGCTGAGTACTCCGCAGACCATAACGTGGCTTTCAGGGAGATTGAGCGCGACACAGAATGTGACAAAGTCGGCCCCTTTTGTATTGCATCTACGATTCACTTTTGCCAGCTGATTAGACTGGAGCAACGTGATATAATGGGTCTGAGTCAGAGATACAACACGCCGCCGGGAATCGAACTCACGACCGTCCGATCGAGAAGCGAATGCTCTAACCACTAAGCCACGTGTCTTCGCTCTGCAACTACTACTACTACTACTACTACTACTACTACTACTACTACTACTACTACTACCAGCACCACCACCACCATTACCAGTACTGCCACCACCACCACAACCACCACCACTACTACTACCACCACCACCACCACCACC
>NC_069005.1:23986054-23988692 GCF_001194135.2 Octopus bimaculoides | reverse complement strand
TATATATATATATATATATATAATGTTATGTGTCATCAATGTCTATTTAGTACACTATGTCTTTGTATTTCCGCTTATTCCATTTTTACCGTTTACATTCAACTTACTGAGAGGTATCATGTATTCAATTTTAGCCTATTTACTTATTACACTGCATGAATGTATTTCTTGTTTCAAGCAAAACAAAAACAAGCAAAATGAAAAACAGAAATAATTTGAAATCACAGATTGAAAATTCAAAAGGCCAAAATGTTTTGCAGCCTCCTCACATTTATACAAGAACTTTTGCAGTGAATGTAGATAATAAGGTTTATAATGTATATTTGTAGCCTTTGCATCGAACGAGTGAAATATGCAAAAGAATTAAAACAAGATCTATGTAAAGTTTAAAATTCACTTGCGTTAATCGGATCAGCCCTTGCTTCTGATTACGTACTTCTACTAACCTTCTCTATTACTCAAAAGAGAAGATTCCAGAATCTTCCACAAGGAGTTCCAGTGGACATATGAGGACCCATATCCAGTGGACAGCTGATAACTAACACCTCGAGTAGTTTTTCTAAAATTTTTGTACATATTTTGTTTTCCTTTCTTCTTTTTTTTTTTTGTTATTTTTAACGTTAATTAAAATGAACCCACATTTTCTGAAAATATGACGTTTTACCACTGGACAAAAGCAATCCTTGAACATCTGCCATATTTACAGATGTTGGTCTCTGTCACACGGACAGCATTCGACCTTTTCTATTCAAAGTTTTTTTTTTGTTTTTTTTTGCAACCTAATATTTTCACGCTATAAGGTGGCGATCTGACTGTATCATTAACAGGCCGAACAAAATACTTAGCGGCATTTCGTCCGTCTTCACGTTCTGAGTTCAAATTCCACCAAAGTTCACTTTACCTTTCATCCTTTTGGGGTCGATAAAGTGAGTACCATTTGAGCACTGGAATCAACGTAATCGACTTAACCCCTCTCCCGAAATTGCTGGCCTTGTGCCAAAATTTGAAATCAATATTTACACGCCATTATTTGTTGTTTATGTAAAGTGGCGAGCTGGCAGAACCGTTAGCACGCCTGGCAAAATGCTTAGCAACCTTTCGACCGTCTGAATTGAAATGCAACGGAGGTCGACTTTGCCTTTCATGCTTTCGGCGTTCATACAATAGCTACCAGTTGAATACTGAGGTCGATGTCATCAACTTGCTCCCTCCCCCAAAATTTCAGACCTTGTGCCTACAGTAGAAAGGATTACTTATAATTTATCTGCTTCGAATTTCATCGGCCAAATATTACGCACACACACAGGCGCGCGCGCATTCATACATTATATGCGTACATATACATGGTCATGCATATATTTATATATATTTATACATCTACATCTATAATGCATACGCATACATATATACATATATATGTGTGTATGTGTGTGTGTGGTATGCACACACATACACACACACATACATAAATAAACTATTGCAATTGAGTGTATATAGAGAGACAGAAATAAGCTTGTGAACATAGGTCAATTCCTGCAAGAGCTTTCCCCGAAGATTTACAGAATTGAGATTGACAACAGAATGGGAATGGTGAGAATAGATAATGTCTCGAAAGTAAGAAATATTTGCAGGATGAGATAGAACTAAAAGGTACAGAGAGAGACACAGAGAGAGAGAGGGGGGGGGGGATAAGATATACTTTCACGTGTTGAATCAATAAATCTGTGTAAGGAAAACACCATTAATATTGTATTCCTTACTACTTAGATTTTAGAACACAGGAAATTAAGACAAACGTTTTAAGAAGCAGTAGCATCAATCCTTATGCTTAGAATAAAGCAGGATATTCTTAACAAAACTTCATTAATCCCGGACACAGAAAATCATCATTAATGCAGCTACTTTCAATAGATAACCTTGACACTAAATAACAACAGTTCAGTCAAGAAATATAAATAAATATGAATAAGTCTTCTGACGCTTTCATACAAAGTTTCATTTAATGCTCAAAATGTATTTTGAATGAGGATTTCTCTGTAAATAACCACAGTTTCTTACATGAGGCATAAGGCGTAAAATTTGAGGGTTGGATATTGTCGATTATAGCGGCCCTAGTACTTGACTGCAGATTATGCTATCGATTTCTTACGGATGGCTGAAGGCAAAGTTGTTCTCGAGGGTGACAAGATTTCAGCATGTAAAATGACTCGACAAAATATAGCAAATTCATTTTGTCCGACGCACTGATAATTCTGCCAAACTAACCGCCATCTCATCTGAAACTGACGATATACTCTTTACTCTTTACTCTTTTACTTGTTTCAGTCATTTGACTGTAGCCATGCTGGAGCACCGCCTTTAGTCGAGCAAATCGACCCCAGGACTTATTCTTTGTAAGCCTAGTACTTATTCTATCGGACTCTTTTGCCGAACCGCTAAGTTACGGGGACGTAAACACTCCAGCATCGGTTGTCAAGCGATGTTGGGTGGGGTGGGGGGACAAACACAGACACACAAACATATACGCACACACACACATATATATACATATACACGACGGGCTTCTTTCAGTTTCCGTCTACCAAATCCACTCACAAGACTTTGGTCAGCCCGAGGCTATAGTAGAAAACACTTGACC
>NC_069005.1:23984728-23986044 GCF_001194135.2 Octopus bimaculoides | reverse complement strand
TTGGTCAGCCCGAGGCTATAGTAGAAAACACTTGACCAAGGTTCCACGCAGTGGGACTGAACCCGGAACCATGTGGCTGGTAAGCAAGCTACTTACCACACAGCCACTCCTACTTATGGAGATTCTTAAATTTGATAGTAGACAGATGGTAACATTGCTTCGGACAGATTCATAGGAAGAAAGACTTAATGGACAATTCTAGGTCCCCAATTCCATGAAAATCAAATGTAATGATTAGAGTTACAATATCATTTTAAAACTGATTTTGGAAAGGCGCACATATTGATGGTAGCTGATTTATTCAAGACGACTTTGTAAGTTTGATCTCGATGACAGCAGCCGGTATGTCCATGAGAATGTTGTACGAGGAACTCAATGGATAGTAGCCGGTACATTCAAAATTGTAGTGTGCAACTCGATGGTAGCAGCTGAATTCGTTAGTGGAATGAAAGTAGGTAGCCAACAATTTATGCAAAGGTCATAAGGATGCTATTACCCAGTGGTCTCCAAACTTTTACAGGCTGTCACCCAGGTCTCATTCCTAGCGCCACCCCTCAGCTAACCATCACAAATATAGACCTCTTTTTGAAGCAAATTCAAAGCAACTGTATTTCACAAATACAATTTAACCTAATGAACCCATTATTTTGTTGTTTTTACATGAATTGCCACTCCTTTATCGCCCCAATTTTTACATGAATCACTACGCCATTATCGCCTCACTTTTCTTCAACGCCCCCTTGGAACTTTCAATTGCCCGCAGATGGTGGATGACGGCAATACCACCCACTTTGGGAACCACTGCTATTAACGACGAATCAGCCAGGAAAGAAAATTACTCCTGAAGCGAAATCGCTTGAGAATTTAAACAGATTTTGATTTAATTTATCTCATTGGAAACCTGAAGGTAGATTTCACAAAAGGCACAGGAAGTTTGTTCTTAAGCAGCAGAGATTAAATAGTTTTGGTGGATGTTCACCTGGAGATATCGTTTCATTATCTCACAGTTCGAAATAAAACGATTAATATGCAAAGGAACCTTTTCTGTGGTTCCTCACTGAGTTAGAATTAATAAAGTGACAACCTTACTGTCTCCAAAAACAAAAGGAGAAGGAAAATTTGGATAACATAATCGTAGATACTCACTTCACAAGAAGGGAGTGGATAGTTACAGCCGGAACATCTTTGATCGTAGGTCAGTTCGATCGGAGTAGTCCTGTGGCTAAACACTAACAGCAAAAGCAACAAGCAACATATAAAGCACATATATGTATATATATGTATATATTTGTATATATATATATATATATATATAT
>NC_069005.1:23977218-23979718 GCF_001194135.2 Octopus bimaculoides | reverse complement strand
AGGATATTTATTTCATGATGCGAGAGCAATCTTTCCTAGTTTTCCTGATTCTAATGATGGTCCAAAGATTATCTGGAACAAGACTCATGGTCAGATGGTAACAGATCACGGAGATGATGTAACAGTCTGCTATCTCCCTCCAAGCTTCCTCTCCTCCCATTTTGTAAATCCGCTATAATTTTCACCTACCTGGAAATCTGGACCGAACCAAAGCCCAAGACCTTAACCAACTAATGCTACTTCCACCGCTAGCTGCTGTGGACTTGTCTATCCAATTATGGAAAAGCAAACCCTGCGACTTTTCCTTCTTAATGCGTGCTCTTATTACCTCGATTTCCTCTAGTATGACAACGGCCATCTTGATTTCTTCTTTCTACTTTGTCGAACTGAGGATGAACTCGATACATCTGTGATTGGTGACAGTTTAGTCCGAGTGACAAGCAGATGCCGCTGAGCATTAAAACAATTTAGTTTCGAGAATGGGCTGACACAAGTTGTACTTTGGGCTGTGAAAAACCCTCAATTAATCTAAATTGATCCCAGCTTCACTGAAATCAGATTTATTACTCTCCCACTCCCCGTTACGTCTCACGAGGTGGAGATAATCTTGGACAGATCATCTGGGAATCGCACAAATCTTTAGTGTCGACAACATTACTGAAAAACACCAACTTCATCACGATCACTGTAACTAAAATCTTAAACTGTGCATTTAGCCGTGATGTGT
Source organism: Octopus bimaculoides (assembly GCF_001194135.2). NCBI lineage: Eukaryota > Metazoa > Mollusca > Cephalopoda > Octopoda > Octopodidae > Octopus > Octopus bimaculoides. Next base: position 23,978,991 of record NC_069005.1, on the reverse strand, counting down.
GCGGGAAATGATCAATTCTTATTCATGTCCTTCTTCAGCAGTGGCATCGTTCCTGAGTATCGAAACTGGAAATACTCTTAGTGATAGAAGTCCCGCAGTTATACATAAAGCATGCAATGTTGAACATCGAAATTCGACAATTTTCAGTTTTCACAAACATTCATAGAAAGGTGCAATTCTTTAGCATAATTAACATATTGTGAAATCACAGAAGTTCTGTTATATTATGTGAATTTAACAGCAGTTTATATGGAGTAACTTTACATTACAGTTTGGAACGTACAATTTCCTGTAATTCAGACCGCTTCTTGGTCCCAGCAAACAAAATGGAAAATGCGGTGCCCCGGAGAATCGCGAGGAAGATGCGCTGGAACAGCCGCTCTGACTCACGGGGCTCGCACTAGCGGATAGCCTCCTCCGCTCCGATAGCGGTGACCATAGGGATATGGTCCAGGGGCCGAAAACGCCGGTGGTCTCCATTGTTACAAGCACGACCATGAACTTGCCAGGTTACCCCCTTTCTGTATTTCAGCTATTGTTATCTATCTTTCCGTATCTAACAATCTATCTATTGTTATCTATCCACCCTCAGGGTCACCACCAACATTTGTATACCCATATAGATAGAGATGAGGGCCTATTCTTCACTTTTGTATAGTCCATCAGAATATCTCTTAACTTGTGATTGTGCAAAATCTTATCGTCACTGTTTTGCAGCTTCTGGTGCGAGAGACATAAACAACATCTCTAACCCGACTATTTTTCTACTTGAACCAGTTTGGGATTCTCCACCAGTCGCCTCCCCTTGCTCTACACCAATACATTATTGAGCAACTATCGATTCTCATGACAATTTCCAGCAAGATGACCATGAAAGCCTTTCTGCCATCGGTGTTAACGATCTTTTTAGCATCCTCTCATCCTATTCCCGTATTCTCAGTAGAATCTTTATTTCTGTTGACATTGACATTGGCAAAACAATCAGCTCTTGTAATGTAGTAGTTGTTGTTGGTACTGGCAGCGATAGTGGATCAGCTCCAAATAAACTAAGATCGTATAGACCAGGGGTTCTCAACCATTTTTTTTCTATGGACCCCTTTGATTACTATTTTATTCTGGTAGAACCCCATAGTCATTCGATATTTAAAAACTAGTTTTGTAGAAACTTCTTTTGAAATTCTTTTGTTTTTCACACATTCACTTGTGTAGATTGAACTATGTGAAATGTCAAAGAAAGAAACCTAGCTGTTTCTTGCAATAAATTCCAATACATACATCTAATGTAAATTTTTTCAGGGGCTCTTAGAATAATATCGTAGATCCCTAATTTACTATTTTATTAAGTAGACACCCCAAAATCTTATATGGACCCTTAGGGGCCATATGGACCCGGTTGAGATCCACTGGTGTAGACCTATCGTCAATGACATTCCAGCCATGACCATCCCGTCTATTTCCTATTTGCAGTGAACCCACCTTCATATTATCCAACGTATTCTTTTCTAACACCATGTGATTTGAGTCCGATTTGGATGCTATTTCTAGTAAATAGAGCGACTATGTAGAGGTTCTCTCGTTGGTTCTCATGACTGTACTGGTGGTGGTGGTGGTGGTGGTGGTGGTGGTAGTCATGGTGGTTGTTGTGACGGTAGTGTTGGTATTGGTGGTGGTGTTGGCGGTGAGGATAGTAGTAGTAGTAGTAGTAGTGGTGGTGGTGGTGGTGGTATCAATCTCACTTGTAGAAGCAGTATTAATAGCTTGAGCAGTTTTTAG
>NC_069005.1:23975796-23977042 GCF_001194135.2 Octopus bimaculoides | reverse complement strand
GTGGTGTTGATGGTGATGATGATGGTGATTGTGGTAGATCTGTATAACGTGGTTCTGGTAGTGGTAGTGGTTGTTGATGATGGCAGTAGTGGTGGTGGTGGTGGTGCTGCTGGTGGTAGTAGTGATGGTGGTTGTTGTTGTTGTGGTGGCGGTAGTGGTGCAGTCATAATAGTGGTGGTGCTGGTGGTAGTGGTGGTAGTGGTAGTGTTGATGGTAGGAGAGACGGTAGTGGTGGTGCTGCTGCTGGTGTTGGTAGTGGTGGTAGTAGTGATGGTGGTTGTTTGTGTTGTTGTGGTGGTGGTGGTGGCAGTCGTAATAGTGGTGGTGCTAGTATTGGTGGTAGGCGAGAACATCTGTTAACTACTTCCTGGACCGTCCCGTCATTCATATTACATCAATTTACATAAAACACAGCAACAACTATAACAACGACGGTTACGACGTTGTTATAGTGGTGACGACGTTGGCAGCGTTTGGCCATATCGTTGTCGACTTTTTACAAGGACATGATGTCCAGATGTCCACGTGATCGCTGTGTCACGTGAGCAGCCGAGGACGAACTATTGACATTTCAATTAAAAGCTTTGTGTGTTAGGAACAGTGTGAAATTGCTTGTGACGACAGCAATGACGGGCAACGAAGACGACGGAGACGACGATGACGGTGGTGGTGGTGGTGGTGGTGGTGAAGAGGAAAAGGAAGAAAGGAAAGAGGAGGCAGAATAGTTATGAGCAGACGAGGTACGAGAAAATTGTTGCCATGGCGACGGTGTCAACAAACGGTGTCACGTGCTGTTTAGGTTAACATAAATCATAATGATGACTTGTTGCATTTTTATACACACACACACATACATACACACACACACACATACATACACATACGCGCATAAACACTTCACACACATACATATACATGCACATCTATTCATTTACAAATTCATATACATCAACACATGCATACATACGCGTGTTGACACTTCACATATACACAAATGCACGTGCTTATATGCACACACTTATACACATACATACACACATACATACATACACCGACACATAAATACATACATTAGATACATACATACGTACATACATATGCACATACATACATACATACATGTATGCATACATTCATCCATCCATACATACACACACATGCACATCCATCCATCTATCCATACATACATACATACGCACACATCCATCCATCCATCCATCCATACATACATACATACATACGCACA
>NC_069005.1:23970716-23975786 GCF_001194135.2 Octopus bimaculoides | reverse complement strand
ACTTATACACATACATACACACATACATACATACACCGACACATAAATACATACATTAGATACATACATACGTACATACATATGCACATACATACATACATACATGTATGCATACATTCATCCATCCATACATACACACACATGCACATCCATCCATCTATCCATACATACATACATACGCACACATCCATCCATCCATCCATCCATACATACATACATACATACGCACACATACATACACACACACACCGGCACATGCATACATAGATACCTACATACATATATACATGCATGCATACAACCATACATATACACAGACGCACATCCATCCATCCATCTACCCATCCATCCATCCATACATACATACATACAGACATACATACATACATACATACATACATACCCACACACATACAGGCATGTGTAAGACGCTTCACACATGCATATTCACACATACTTACACACAAAGCGCATGCGCACATAGTCATCACGTCGGACATGACGGCTTGAGTGGTCCACCCCGTCCCACTCGATTCCATTTCATCCCTGAATCACCCCCCACCCACTTCACTCGTCGTGTTACTTTCTACCCTACCCTACCCACTCTACATCACATTGCGCGAATTCCAAACCACATGGAGATGAGAAGGAGCCACTAGGTAGGCACTCAACGTGCTTGAATTAGCAGTTAAAGCCCTCGGCTGTTGTGGTCTTCGGTTATCTTGGCACGGATTACAAGAAGGTCACAATGGGAAAGTCTTTTGATCAAAGTTCCGCTTCGCTGGTCTAACCTAGGGCTAAACGGCGTAATGACTGTAAGGATTGTTGCTACAATTAGTCACCACGTGATAGAGGAGGAGGAGGGGAGGAGGAAGAAGAAGAAGAAGAAGAAGAAGAAGAAGAAGAAGTAGAAAAAGAATTGAAGAAGAAGAAGAAGAAGAAAAAGAAGAAAAAGAAAAACAGAAGAAGAAGAAGAAGAAGAAGAAGAAGAAGAAGAAGAAACAGAAGAAGAAGAAGAAGAAGAAGAAGAAGAAGAAGAAGAAGAAGAAGAAGAAGAAGAAGAAGAAACAGAAGAAACTGAAGAAGAAGAAGAAGAAGAAGAAGAAGAATTGAAGAAGAAGAAGAAGAAGAAGAAGAAGAAGAAGAAACTGAAGAAGAAGAAGAAGAAGAAGAAGAAGAAGAAGAAGAAGAAGAAGAAGAAGAAGAAGAGCAACAAAAATAACAAATAACAAGTGTTTCTAACAACAACAACAACATCAAAAGCAGCCACAGCTAAGAATAAATAGAGCAACATCAATAATATAAACATAACAACAGCAATTGCAACAGCAAACGCAACAACAACAACAACAACAACAACAATAACAATTTTGAGATCTTTCAACTTTATTTTGTTTTTTTTTTCCCCGCCGTTTATTCATCAGAGGAATTGAAAGCATCGATGACATTTTGCAAAGGGTTCTAACCTGGTCGGGTTGAGTGAAGGAGAAAACCACCGGTACTTGGATGGTTGTTGTTGTTGTTGTTGTTGTTGTTATTGTTGTTGCTATTGTTGTTGTTGTTGCTGCTGCAACGTTGTTTTCTGTTCATGGGTGATAGATTTCATCTGTCACTTGGTTTAAGGAAACTTGTCTAACTTCTTGGCATACGGAGAAGAATTACATAGGTGCATACACTATTTTGAATTAATTAATAAAGAGGAAAGGGTGAACCAAAATTTCCCGAAGGGTTTTTCCTTCTTCTGTTCGGGGTCGGTTCCTGGTAGATGTCAGTGTGAGAAACACAGCTATGAAGTATCCCAGATGTGAAGTGAAAATATAATAAAGCTTTAACTTTCTTTTTCATATTTCCGGCGTCAAAATATAAGCACCTGTCAAATACTGCGGTAGATTTAATGTTTCTTTAATGTATCCCAGGTGTTACAGAAATTATAAGAGAAATTTGTCTTTGTCTTTCATTTTTTTTTCAGGTCGTTCATATAAAGTACCAGTAAAATACTGAAACCCATTTAATCGGCTAACCACTGCCCCTAAATTCAAGACTTGCGTCTGTCAGAATTGTAGTCTTATTCAGTAGTCTTATTTTTATCACGTGCTTTCACTACCGAGCGCAGCTCTGTGTGTCTTGGGTATGTGCTGTGGTTTGTTGTAGTGCTCTTATTTTCACTGTGTTGAAAGTGTTTTACTTAGGATGTGTGCGATACCTAGTAGTGCTATTTCTTTTAATGTTATATACATTCGTAAGCCCTGGTGATTTGGCTATGCATTTGTCTGAACGTTTTTTTAATCATACCTAATGCACCTATTATTATAGGAATTGTTTTTTTTTTGTTTTTTTTTATTATTATTATTATTATTATTATTATTATTATTATTATTATTATTATTATTATCATTATTATTATTATCATTATTATTATTATCATTATTATTATTAGATTCAAAATTAAAAGAAGAGTGCTATTGTCATCTGGTGAACGATATTTCGACATCTTGCGTGTCTTCAACAGGTTCAAAAAATAATTTTGTCAATCTACTTCATTTTGGTTAATATATCGTTCACTAGATGACAATGGCACTCTTCTTTGACTCTATATCTTTTGGAGGAGTTACCTCAATCCTTTATATATTAACCAAAATAAAGTAGATTGACAAAATTATTTTTTGAACCAGTTGAAGACACACAAGATGTCGAAATATCGTTCACTAGATGACAATGGCAATCTTCTTTTAATTTTGACTCTATATCTTCTGGAGGAGTTACCTCAATCCTTTATTATTATTATTATTATTATTATTATTATTATTATTATTATTATTCAGGTCACTGCCTGGAATCGAACTCTGAGTCTTGGGGTTAGTAGCCCGCGTTCTTAACCACTACGCCTTATTACTAAGGTGACGAGCTGACAAGATCATTTGCACGCAGGACAAAATGCTTAGCGGTATTTCGTCCCTCTTTCAAATTCCACGAGATCAGTTTTGTCTTTCATTCTTTCGGAAGTCGATAAATAAAATACCATTGAAGTTACTGAAGTCAATGTGATCAACTCGCACCCTCCGGCAAAATTTCGGGCCTTGTGCTTATAGTAAAAAGCACTTTAATTGTTATTAATTAAGCAATCAGCTGACAGAATCGTTAGCTCGCCAGACAAAATGCTTAGTTGAATTTCTTCCGGCTTTTAATGTTCTGAGTTCAAATCACGTCGAGATCAAATTTCTTAGTCTTAGCCTCTTTATTTATACAGTTATGTTCTGTCGATAGTTTTCTGGTAGTTGCTGTTGTTGTTATTGAGGACTGAGTAGTTCCATTTACCAGTATTGGCATCAATTAAGGTAGCTAGCAGGTAGAATCGTTATCACGCCGGGAAAAAGGCTTACGAGCATTTCGTCCGTCTTTACGTTTTGAGTTCAAATACCGCCGAGGTTCACTTTGCCATTCATTCTTTCAGGATCGGTAAATTAAGTTCCAGTTGAGCACTGGGGTCAACTGGATTACATCGTCCGAGGTCGATGTAATCGACTTAGCTCCTCCGCTGTGAAGCTGATATTAGCATCATATAGACTGTCTTATCAGAAAAAACAGAATCGTTTTTAGAAGCCTTAAACTTTCTTGTCTTTAGCAAAGTTATTCTAGAAAGGGTTACTCAACTTACAGAATTGAAAATTATTGAGAACCTCAAGAGGATCAATCTCTAAGTGCTCTAAGTCTTTAATAGTTAGTGGAATATTTCTACATAGGCTGCGTGGTTAAGAATTCTCTTTGCAGCCATTTTTGGGCTCAGTCCCACTGCGCATTACCTTAGGCAAGTATCTTCTACTATGGCCCCTGGCTGACCAAAGTCTTGTGAGTGAATTTAGTTGACGGAAATTGTTTGAAGCCCGTAGTTCATGTATACGTATATGTGTGTATGTGTGTCTTTGTGTGTTGTGCTTGTCCTCCACAACCGCTTGGCAACTGGTGTTGGATTGTTTACGTCTCCGTATATCAGTAATTGAGACCAATAGAATAAGTACCAAACGCAAAAATAAGTACTGGGGTTGATTTGTTCGAGTAAACCCTTCAGAGCAGTGTCCCAGCATGGCCGCAGTCAAGTGGTTGAAACAAATAAAAGACAAAAGACAAAGATATGCTGATGGCATGCCTTTCAGTTACCACTCAGTGTTAGAAAACTCACCGTCAAATGGAAGTGATATGTTTTTTTTAACAGTGTTTAGAAGTTCTTGACGTTTTTGTCTCTTTTCATGCAAAGCATGAATTTTTTCCTTCTGTTTCTTACATGAAACCGGTAGTTGCCGGCAAATAAATAATTGCATTATACCTTTTAATAAATAAATATTTTACTTTACATTCAAATTGTGTCCTTTTTAATCCTTGTTTACGTACATAACACAACACGAACATAACTTACACGCGCACACACACACACACACATACACACACATACGCACATGCCGGTGTATGTGTATCAACTGTCAGTAATGTCTCGTACCATATGTAGTCATAAAGTGTTTATTAATTACCTTTGACGTCTCTCGAATGGTTCGGCAATGTCTTTTCCATATCGTAGTGTTGCTAACGGTATTAGTTTCTGTGGTGATTGCGTTGTTGTTGTTGTTGTTGTTGGTGGTGGTGGTGTTGGTGGTGGTGTTGGTGTTGGTAGTGGTGGTGGGAGTGACGGAGGTATTAGCTGTAGCGTTGGTGATAGTATTAATGGTCGTGATAGTTGAGGTATTGTTGTTGTTGTTGTTGGTAGTGTTAGTGATAGTGATTGTGCTAGTGGTGGTGGTGGTGGTGGTGGTATTGTTTGATGGTGGTGGTTGTGGTGGTAGTGATAGTAGGGATGGTGGAGATGGGCTGTGGCGGTGGTGTTAGTGGTAGAGTTTGTAGTTTTGGTAGTTGTATTGGTGTTAAAGTTAGTTGCAGTGCTAGTGGTGGTGGTATTGTTTGATGGTAGTGGTTGTGGTAGTAGTGATAGTAGGGATGGTGGAGATGGGCTGTGGCGGTGGTGTTAGTGGTAGAGTTTGTAGTTTTGGTGGTTGTATTGGTGTTAAAGTTAGTTGCAGTGCT
>NC_069005.1:23969217-23970706 GCF_001194135.2 Octopus bimaculoides | reverse complement strand
GTGGTTGTGGTGGTGGTGGTGGTGGTGGTGGTGATAATGTTAGTTGTGACGTTAGTAATGATGGTGAGAGTGGCATTATTGATGACTGCAGTAGTGTAGTGGTAGTGGTGATGATGTTGATGATGCTGATGATGCTCTTGATGATGTCTGTGCTACTGATCGTCATGATAGCGGCGATGTCAGTAGTTCAGCTCAAACATGGCTGCCTAATGACGTCATCAGTCGGTGTCAGATAACTTCCTCAGATAAAGTTACAATTATTCTTAACGTCGTCTCATTCTTTCTCTCACCTTCTCCCCTTCTCTCCTTCATCTCTCATGCAGTTTTTTTCTTTTCTCTCCCCCCAACCCACCCTTAATTTCCCACACGATCTTTTCTTCATGTCAGTCTTTCTTCTTTTCAGTTTTTATCTCCCATCCACACTTTTCATTCTTAATGTCTTGCTTCCTTGTCTCCCAATCACCTTTCTCTGTCGCTCTCCTTTCTCTTTCGTTCTCGAATTTACCTCTTCCTCCATTTTTGCTCTCTCATACTTCATTTTTCACTTTCGTCCTGCTTTCGCTTCTTTCTTGTTCGTCATTATCTCTTTTAACATTTTCTCTCTCTTCTCAAATTCTCACTATCTTTATTCTCTCTCCTCTTTCTTGTTCTCCATTTTCTTCATTTTCTATCATTCTTATTTTCTCTTCCCCATTTCTCTCGTTCTATCTTCCTTATCGTTCGACCTCCATAATTTCTCCCACCTTCATCTCTCTATATGCCTCAATATAAACGTTTATATATAACAAATATTTACGGGTGTCTGACGAGCTGTTTGTCGGCGAAACCTCGGCGTCACAGTTACTTAGCATTTCATTGAATATAATATCTATTTAAGGCTGATTAAAACATAAATATATTCTTTTTTTTTTATTTGTTTCAGTCATTTGACTATGGCCATGCTGGAGCACCGTTTGAAGTGTTTTTGTCGAACAATTCGACCCTGGGGTTTGTTTTTTAAGCCGAGTACTTATTCCATCGTTAACTTTTGCCGAACTGTTAGGTTACGGCGTCGCAAAAACACCAACACTAGTTGTCAAGTGATGATGGGTAGGGGTACAAACACGACACAAAGGCACCCCTGTATCCTCATCCATTGTCCTCTGTAGAGGGCAATATGCTCTAATGTCGCCCTTTTGACCACATTTAAAACAACGTGCTACTCTGCCATCTACCCACACCCTCAGCACGATTTCCCCCAACGTCACCGTCTCTGCCAAGTTCTCCAGTTGACCCTCCTCCGCCTGAATAAAGAGTTCAAGTGTCCTTCCTTTCCACTCTCCTTCTTCCGTTTCTGTGGCTTGGAGGACAGCCACCTTCTCCTCGCCTTCAATGAGGACAGCTACCGCTACCCAAACCACTTCTATATCCAGTGGAATTGCTTCTAACCTCACCTTAGAAATCTTTCTTCCAAGGTATGTAGGCTGAAGCACTACTTCCTTTGTTTTCA
>NC_069005.1:23965179-23969198 GCF_001194135.2 Octopus bimaculoides | reverse complement strand
TTGTTTTCACCGCCACACTCGCCAGCTTCCTCACCTCCTCTACTATCCTAAATTGGACGACCATTTTCCCCATATCTTCTTCCTTCTGCCCCCACTTGTTCTCCCGTTTTTCCTTTCAATGAGTACACCTTATAGGTAATCGTTTTCTTCCCCATCCTTTCCACAATTCCTTTGGGTAGCGACAACTTCATGTCGCCGCCCACCTTCAGAGCCATCTTCTCGTACTCCTTCAGACTAGCCAAGTCCACCTCCGTGGCTTCAGCAAAACTCCTTGTCTTCAACACTCCGTCCATCTTTATAACCGCCCTTACCAGCTCCTCTTCTGATGACAACTCAGACCGTTAACGTCTGAGTACATCTAAGCAACACAAAAAAACTACGTTCGACTCTTACAAAATCCAAACAGCAAATAATCCGACGCATGCGCGGAAGCAAGCTTCTTACCACACAGCCACGCCTGCGCCTATCAATACCTGTATGGTTTAGAAGTTCGCTTTACACTCATGTAGTTTTAGGTTCAGTTTCACTGCGTGGCGTCTTAAGCAAGTGTCCTCTTTTACAGCCCCAGACCGACCAAAGCCTTGTCAGTGAATTTGGGAGACTGAAACTGTGTAGAAGCCCGCTATATATGTGTGTAATGGTGTTTTCCACACCATCCCACCTCCCCCGCCACTACTTGACAACCGATGTTGGTTTGTTTTCGTCTCCATAACTCAGCGCTTCGGCGAAGGAGACCGACAGAATAAGTACCAGACTTAATATGAAAATAAGTATCAGAATGTGTTTGTGTGTGTGTGTGTGTGTGCCAATGCATGTCCCTCCCCCCGCCCCATCGCTGCTTGACAACCGGTGTCGGAGTGTTTACGTCTCCATAACCTAGCGGTTCGGCAAAAATGACCGAGAGAATAAGTAATTCCAGACTTTAACAAAATAAGTACTGGGGTAGATTTGTTCGAGTGACCCCTTGAAGGTTTATAATTTTGCTTCTTCCTTCGTTGTTTTTCTTCATTTTTTTTCTTTTGTTTCTCTTACCTCTTTCTCGTTCATTCTTCGCAAGTTCCGTTTCTTCCTTCATGCACCCCTTTCCTCTCTCTTTATCACTTAACCACCCATCCACCACCCCACCATTTCATCTCCTCATCACCTTACTTCCTTTCCGTTCTGACAAAATCTCTAAACGAAGCTGTTTAATTCTTAATCACTCCGGGATTTAGTGCGGGATCATTCTCTTTTGCGAGTGAGTGAGTGAGTGAGTTAGTGTGAATGAGTTCAGGTGTGTATATATGTATGAATGTATGTATAACTATATGTATATATGGGTGTATATGAGTGTATGTATGAGTATATATTGGGTGTACATGATTGTGTATGTGTACATGAGTGTATATGTGTACATGAGCGTGCATGTGTATATGCTTGTATGTGTGTGTGTGTGTGCGTGTACGCGCGCGCATGCGTATGTGTGAGTCATATGTTGGTGAATGTATATATTTGAATGAACGTGCGTGTATGTGTATGTATGTTTGAATGAGTATTTGTCTGTGCATATTTGAATGTATGAGTGTACGTGTGTGTGTGTGTGTGTGTGTGTGTGTGTATGTATCTATGTATATGTGTGCATGTATATTTGAATATGAGTGTGTGTACTTGTGTGTATGTACATGTATGTATCCATCTGTATGTACGCGTGCCTCTATGTATGTATGTTGTGTGTGTGTGTGTGTATGTGTGTGTGTGCGTGTTTGTGTGGGTGAACGTGTTTGTGCATGTGTGTGTGTGGTGTGGTGGTGGTGGTAGAGTTGGTGGTGGTGGTAGAGTTGGTGGTGGCGGTGATCTTTGTGTGTGTGTGTGTGTGTGTGTGTGTGTGAACGTGTTAGTATGTGTTTGTGAGTGCTTGCGTGTGTGTGTGTGGTGTGGTGGTGGTAGTAAATGTGGTGGTGGCGGTGATCTCTGTGTGTGTGTATGCGTGTGTGTGTGTGTGTGCGTGTGTGTGTGTGTGTGCGTGTGTATGTGTGTGTGTGTGTGTGTGTGTGTGTGTGTAGTTACGCTGAACCCAAGCTACCTTATCTCATGTGACCACCAACCTCCACCTCGTACGTTCGCTCGATTGTGTTACGTGCCGCCGCTACCACCAACCAACCAGCCAACCAGCGCCTTGCACCTCCCACTGAATCTGTCAAGATTTATGTCACACTTGGCTGATGTCACCGGCTGAGGACCGCCATTTGTAAACACATCGTCTGCCATTTTCACTGTCTGTGTGGGTGGGTGTTTCGTCTTTGTGAGAGTGAATAGCTAAAATACCAACGGCAGAGTTTAGTTTATAAATCACAAATTTCATCAATCACGTGAAATAATATTTTGATAAGCATCGGATATATCTTCTTCCTTTTCTAGAAGACCTCGTTGATATCACTTCCACAGACGGTAGGACAGTTCACCAGACAGCACCATACTAAACTTCACCAGAAGACCTCGTTGATATCATTTACACAGATAGTAGTAAAACAAGACGGTCATACACAGCGCCACACTACACGTCAGTACACCATACTATACTGCATCACATTACATTATACAACCTTGCATTGTACTACATTATAGTACACCACAAACCATGCCACACTGTATCACAGCATGCCACCTTACGCTACCCTGTACTATACCAAACGCATATTGCACCTCACTGCACTTCACTATGGTACCTATTCCCGTAACTTCCACACAATACAGGCGAGTTCACTTACACTCCACTAAAAAGGAAGCTGTTGTAGGTGAGTTTTTACGAGGTTTCCTTCACAATCACCAGGTCCCGAGTTCGGTCCTGTTATGTGGCATCTCGAGCAAGTTTTTCTTTGTCGTCAGGTCGATCTCAACCCTTGTGAATAAAACTGTATACAAGCTCGTCGGGTGGATTGTATTAGTAATTCAAAAAATACAGTTTTGTTTACATAATGTGCTACGATGATCCCTACCTGAGAATTATATTAAGGCTATAACTGTCTGTGGAATACACAGCCTCTTACATGTTAATTTAATTAGTTCGTTGTTCAGTTCATCGAATTACCGAACACTCATCGTCGACGCTGACGGATGATCCATCACACAAAAAGACTTTACATCATTTCCACATATTGCAGGACAGTTCACTAAACCACAACATACTGAACATTATTACAATATTACCAATACAGCTTCGTTTCTGAATACACACAGATATATACTCTGACAACACACACACACACACACACACACACACACACACACACACACACACACACACACACACACACACACACACACACACACACACACACACACACACACACACACACACAAACACACACACACATATTAGCATAGATTCATATAGACATCTGCACGTACGTAAACACATATGTACCTATATGCACATCATGCGTGCACATATATCTATGTATACTAACATACTCATGTGCCCACATATTCACTTAAGCATATACAAATATACGTGTGTGTATGTATGTACACACACACACACACATTTATATATATATGTATATAACAAAACAGGAAATTGGAAATTTTTTGGTATTATTAATTCGGCATTAGACGTATTTCATATCGGATTGTAATAATGGAATAAGCAGATGTGCTTAAAGAGGAAACAGCTCAAGTTTACTTATATTTACCTATGAAGGCGCATGGCTCAGTGGTTAGAGCGTTGGGCTCACAATCATTAGGTAGTGAGTTCGATTCCCGAACCGGGCTGTGTTGTGTTCTTAAGCAAAACACTTTATTTTCCGCTGCTCCAGTTCACTCAACTGTAGAGATGAGCTGCTACGTCACTGGTGCCAAGCTGTATCAGCTTTTGTGCTTCCCTTGGATAATAACATCGATGGCGTGGTGGAAGGAGACAGATATGCATGGGCGACTGCTGGTCTTCCATAAGCAACCTAGCCTGGACTTGTGCCTTGGAGGGGAACTTTCTAGGTGCAAACCCATGGTCATTCATGACCGAACGGGGGTCTTTACCTTCT
>NC_069005.1:23963748-23964856 GCF_001194135.2 Octopus bimaculoides | reverse complement strand
TATGTGTGTGTGTGTGTGTGTGTGTGTGTGTGTGTGAAATCTTGTATCCCTTCCGTAAGGCTTTACTTCCATACGCGCCATCTTAATTTAATTCATCTTTAGTCGAAAGACACCTGTTGTTATGTCCTGTTAATTGTATTTGTGTAACCTTCTCCGTATTATTCCGTGCTTGTTTTCGTATACATTCGCTGCTTTCTTCCAAGGAATCTAATGATCTTAGCTTAGTTTTTCCTTGGAGCTGGCCAGATTGGAGCAATTTCGAGTATAACCAGCCGAAATTGCAAAGATAATCTGAAACTCGACTGAGGAAAGAAAACTCCGAATGACCCGTCCTTGTTTTTTTTTTGTATTGTCTATCTCGATGTTTTGTTGTCCCTTTTTTGTATCACTTAACTGCCTGGATGTTTTGCATTTTATACACATTTTCTGGCAAGCAGTGCATGTGAAGTTGGCTCCAGAAAGAAAGCCGTTGTAGCTTGTAACAGGTCTTTCTTCATAGCTTCTCTAGTGGGTCATCAGGCTTGCACAAGACATACATACGCAGCCACAGTCTTCACTGATTGGGTGAGGAATTGTGGGGTTAACGCAATTGTCTTTTCATACTGACCACTCGTTTGCATTCTGTCACAGATTCCTTGCTTCTTGATTTCTCACTCCTATTCTAAAGTCTCACAGATTCCAAGTGATTCTTTTTAGTTGTCCTCGAATCGCTTTCTTGGCTTATACTGTGGTTGAGTGCCTTGTAACAGTTCGCCATACAACATACACATACGCACACATACATACATACATACATACATACATACATACATACATACATTTCTAAATACACACACACACACATATATATATGTAGGCGCAGGAGTTGCTGTGTGGTAAGTAGCTTGCTTACCAACCACATGGTTCTGGGTTCAGTCCCACTGCGTGGCACCTTCTACTATAGCCTCGGGCCGACCAAAGCCTTGTGAGTGGATTTGGTAGACGGAAACTGAAAGAAGCCTGTCGTATATATGTATATATATATATATGTATATATATATATATATATAAATTATAAGATCTGGTAATTAGTCATATATTAATATATTAATTAATATCGATTAATTAT
>NC_069005.1:23962082-23963233 GCF_001194135.2 Octopus bimaculoides | reverse complement strand
TATATGACGGGCTTCTTTCAGTTTCCATCTACCATATCAATCAAGGTTTTGATCGGCCTGAAGTATAGTAATACGGTAACACGCAGTGGGACTGAACTTCGAATCATGAGGTTGGACAGCAAGCTTCTTATTTCTTAAATGCCCACAAGGGGCTAAGCATAGAGGGGACAAACAAGGACAAACAAAGGGATTAAGTCGATTACATCGACTCAGTGCGTAACTGGTACTTAATCTATCGACCCCGAAAGGATGAAAGGCAAAGTCGACCTCGGCGGAATTTGAACTCAGAATGTAACGGCAGACGAAATACCCCTAAGCATTTCGCCCGGCGTGCTGACGTTTCTGCCAGCTCGCTTCTTACCACACAGCCGCGCCTGCGCCTATATATCTACATGTATGTAGTCTCGCAGTGACAATCTTCTTTACTCTTTTATTTATCTTTTTATTTTATTTTCAGCTTTAGCGTAGTTCGAACAAAACGTATTTGAGAGCGAATTGTCATGAGCTTTTTAATGACAATGAAATGGGTGGAGTCAGTCCTCATTTCAAACTAAATACATATACACACACATACACACACACATACATACGTTTATACATTCATACATACATGCACACACACACGCACAAACACAAAAACACATACAAACATACATATACACACTTATATAGAAACACATTCACACAAACACACAAACACTCACACATACACACATCATACATACATATATACATACATACACACATACATACATACACATACACACACGTGCTTACAATCATAAATATATTGATGATACATTGACATACATACATACATATACAAAGAGAAAGAGAGAGCTAGAGATAGATAGACAGATAGAGAGAGAGAGAGAGAGAGAGAGAGAGAGAGAGAGAGAGAAATAAATAAATAAAGAAAGAAAGAAAGAAAGAAAGAAAGAAAGAAAGAAAGAGGGGGAAGGGAGGGAGGGAGAGTGGCTTCGTACAGTCTGTTTGAGTTGAAAAATGAGTCCATCCGTTTCGCTGTTATTAAATAACTTATGAGAATTCACTTTGAAACCCGTTTGGTCCGAATTTTACTTAAGCTGAACATAAAATAAGACAAAAGAATTTAAAAAAAAAACCCCAGCTTTCAATGTGAGACTAAATAC
>NC_069005.1:23955423-23960567 GCF_001194135.2 Octopus bimaculoides | reverse complement strand
AAGTATAGAAGTGTGGGTGGAAAATCACAAATGGAAGTATAGAAGTGTGAGTGGAAAATCACAAATGGAAGGATAGAAGTGTGGGTGGAAAATCACAAATGGAAGTATAGTGTGTGTGGAAAATCACAAATGGAAGTATAGAAGTGTGGGTGGAAAATCACAAATGGAAGTATAGAAGTGTGAGTGGAAAATCACAAATGGAAGTATAGAAGTGTGGGTGGAAAATCACAAATGGAAGTATAGAAGTGTAGGCGGAAAATCACAAATGGATGTGTGAGTCTAAAAACAAATGTGGAAATGTGCAAGTATGCAAATGTGGAAGTGTTGGTCTAAAAACTACAAAAGTGAAGGAGTTGGATGTTAAACCACAAATGTGGAAGTGCGGGCGAAAAATATAAATATATAAATGTGGATGTATTATACGAATGAACTGTTTTATTTATATGACTCAATCATAAAATAAAGGTCAACGTTCTGGGACCTTCTTGCAAGGCCCCAAAGATTGGTGGACGGAAATGAGGAAGAGAGGAAGGCAGAAAATTATCTTCAGACGAAAGACGTTACCTGAATGTTTGCAACAGAAAGGATTCCGCTGAAGGTGAAATAGTAGACGGTTTGCCCTGAGTGCTGCGCAGTGGGGCTGAATCCGTAATCACGCGATTTCAAAGCGAGCTTTTTAACCACAAATGTTGTATGAAGGGATAGATGCAAACACATTGTATATAAAATATTTTGTAGAAAATAGTAAAACGGATCAACCGGATTATTTTGAGCCCTGTGTTGGGATTTCATAAGCAACCGAGCACAATTTTTAACTACCCACAGTTACGCAATTAATTCATATTAAAGAGGACTTAGTAGATAGGATTGTTCAATTGGCATATACTACGCATTCTAAGAAACTACTTTCACTAATAAATTACAAAAAGGAGTGTATTATACGCAGATTAATCTGCATTTTGCACAAACTATGTAGCTAACCTTTAATTCAAGATGTTCTAGCCATGACACTCACATCTTATTTTCAGGCATAGTGCATCTAGGACTCCATTATGTAATGTGCGTTTCATTTTAAATTTTAATTTTTGTTTATTCATTGTTTTTGGGACATTAAAATGTGATTTGAGGGTAATGTCTAGCAGCTCAGACAACAAAATGAAGTGACTAGCTTTGTTTCCAGCACCTGTATTATACAGTGGTAGGTGGTATGTTCCCGTAAAGACGTGCTCGCAATATGGTTTCGATTCCTAGTTGAGTCACTTCACTGATTTCTCCTCTTTTAATAGCTGTCTCTGTGCCGTTCACACCTCTCATTTGTCATGTTCTTCTTTCACATTTCTTACTACGAAAAAAAAAAAAAGAACTAAAAACCTAATCATCATCAACAAGGTAGTAATCAACCAATCATTTAATTAATTAATTAATTAATTTTTCCAGCTTATCTTCTATTATGGTGCCAGTTTCATCTAAGAAGCTTTATAGGAAGGAACATTAAATCAATCCCAGTATTAGACAGATATTTTAATGGAAACCCTGCAGTTTCAGTTTTCTATTATAATTCCATTCACATCAAAGATGCTTTATAGAAATATTAGCTTCAAATTTTAGCACAAGGCCTGCAATTTCGCAGACGGTGTAAGTCGATTACTTATTTTATTGGCCCTGAAAGGATGAAAGGCAAAGTCGACCACAGCGGAATTTGAACTCAGAACGTAAAGACTAAAGAAATACTGTTAAGCATTTTGTTCGGTGTACCCAACAATTCTGCCAGCTCACCGCTTTATTAACTCTTGCATAATAACAGTAAATCGAGACTCAATTACTTGACTGCTACTTAATTTTATCGATACAAATAAAAGACAAAGCTGACCTCGGCTGAATTTAAACCACGAACAAAATATTGATTTCAAATTTTGGCAACAAAACCAGTAATTTCGGAGGAAGGTGGCAAGTCGATTACCCCAGTGTTCAATTGGTATCGATTTTATCGATCCTTAAAGTCTACCTCAGCAGAATTTGAACTCAGAACGTAGAGACAGACGAAAAGCCGTTAAGCATTTTGCCTGGCACGGCAACGTTTCTGTCAGCTCGCAGTTTTGCTATATAGAAATATTAAATCTGTATCAGTAATTTGAATAGCAGTTGATTTTATCGGCCCCCAGGAGAACGAAATGGAAAGTTAGTTTTCTATTATAACCCCATTCACATTTAGGATGTCTTATAAGAATACTTGCAGCTGTATCCGGTTTTGCCTGACTTTATAAATACCCCGAAATAATTACAATCATATGAATTCGCTTTATTTTAGATAAATTACTAACAATCTTCAGTTGATCCTGTAATGTTGATTCACTCAGAATGTTGCATACAAACTACCCAGAACATGACTCAACTTGAGCTTCATTAAAATAACGAAAAACATTGTGGTTAAGAAGCCCGCTTTGCAAACGTGTGGTTTCGGGTTTAGTCGCACTTCGCGTCACCTTGGGGGCAAGTGTCTTCTACTACTATAGCTCTGGGTCGACCAATGTCTATGAGGGAATTTTACAGACGGAAACTGTGTAGAAGCCCCGCGTATATATAAATATATGCGTGTCTGTCTGTGTCTGTCAATCCTTCGCCGCTCGACAACCGGTTTGTTTCGTAATTTAGTGGTTCGGCAAAAAAGACTGATAGAATAAGTACTAGACTTAAAACAGTCTTTAGTACAGGAGTCGATTTGTTCGACTGAAGCCCTTGAAGGTGATGTCCCTGCACGGTCACGGTTCAATGACTGAAACAAACAAAGTTATAAGAAAAAATATAAAACAAATATATAAACTAAAATAAAATTTTACTCTCACATTTTTCGTTTTCTCAGTAAACATTAAAAATGAATATTGTAATCCTTGGGGATGGTCATGTTTTGCCAATTAAACATATTTGGTCTTTATTCCAGCTTTATTATTACTATTTTAGTATCTTCGTCTAAGCTCTTTCGTCACACATCCTGTGACCTCATCAGCGACTTCTCTATCCCACGTGTCTCCTCTTGTTCTGCTTATTTCTTTGGTGAGGTCACAGGATGCATGACGAAAGAGCTTAGACGAAGACACTGAAATAACAATAAGAATAAAGCTGAAGTGAAGACCAAATATACAGTGTGTGTGTGTGTGTGTGTGTGTGTGTGTGTGTGTGTGTGTGTGTATGCGTGTTTAAATGGTAACAATATGACCTTCTCCAAAGATAAGAATATCTATTTCAACACACGATTTCACACCAGGAAACAAAATACATAAACGTAATTGAAAATTAAATTACTGGGCTAATTTATATAATGTCTTTAACTGAGTGGAGGCCCGCGGCTTAGTGGTTAGGCTGTTGAATTCACGACTGTAAGACTGTGGTTTCGATCCCTAGACCGGGAGATCTGTTATGTTCTTGAGCAAAACACTTCGCTTCACGTTGCTCCAGTCCACTCAGCTGTAAAAACGAGTTCAAATGCCACCGAGGTTGACTTTGCCTTTCATCCTATCGGGGTCGATAAATTAAGTACCAGTTACGCACTGGAGTCGATGTAATCGACTAGTCCCCCTCCCCCAAAATTTCAGGCCTTGTGCCTATAGTAGAAAGGATTTTGCCAGCTCGCCGCCTTTTATTCTCTCCTATATAATAACAATGAAATGGAGACCCAAGTACTTGACACGTGATTAATTTTATTGATATAGGAAGAACGAAAGACAAAGCTGACCTCAGCTGAATTTGAACTCATAAACTAGTATTAGAGGCACTTTGTTCTCCCATTCGATGCTCTAGCAATTTTATGGGTCCGTGCAAATTTTATTGATTTAGTGTTTGTGTTGATACACGACTATTATTTATTCAATAAGTTACTTTATATCCAGGAAGGCAGCTCAACAAAGGAGTTTCCAGATATGCTAGAAAATACAGTGAAGTTCTTGCCATATCACATCGGTAGCGTCGTGAACGAAGGCAGAACATATTACACAATGTAGTCCTAAATACACTGTCGGACAAAAATGCAAGGTGGTCTTCCGGCTAGAACACCTGCTCGATAAGGGTTAACCTGAACAACAACAATTACAATAACAACATTACCGCCCCTATGACCACCACCACCACCACCACCACTAATAACAACAATCATAACAACAATAACAACAACAACACACACGCACATATAAGCGGATATAGATAAAAACAAACTAAAGACTAATATTTGGTGCGTGATGGAATGGGGTATCAGCGAGATAATACTATAAGTCAGGTAGTACATTTATCAAGGTAAACGACAGGTGTAAGAGGTAGAGGTAAGAGGTGAGATGGCAGGCAAGGGAGCAGGCTTAGCACAATAAGTGCTCCTACATTTCACCTTCTTCTTCTTCTTCTTCTTCTTCTTCTTCTTCTTCTTCTTCTTCTTTCTACGACACAGATCGTACGCGAACATGCAGACACACGTGTATGGGTGTGGATGTGTGAGTGGGTGTGGATGATCTGGTGAACTCTTCACCTGATGACCGCAGTAGCGTTCGACATAAGTGACGAGGAAAAGTATTTCACCTTTAAATATGTCAATAGATTGTGCATCCCTTATTCAGTGTCCCCCTTCGTCTTTACTTTCAAAACTGGGATTTTAAGATATTATTAACATACAAACCTACATATATGCACTCATACAAACGCTCACGCATACATACATACATACATATATACACTCCAACCAATTCACCAATTCAACGACATATTTACAAACACCAGGAACTCTCTGAATAACTTAAATAAAACTCGAAGAAAAAATCATACAAACATATGGTATACATATATATACATATAGAATGGTGGCAACTGATGAAGGAAATGTTCTCTTTGTGGACTGTATGTTTTCTGTACTCTGTTTATGTTCTGTTTTTCATTTTGTCCACGTTTTTTGTAACGTCCTGTACCCAGATATGCATCTATATATACATGTAGATGTAGGTATGTACATACATGTACGTATATGTGCATATACTCACATATTATTTGTATTATTATATATATGTATGTACTTATATGCATAAGTGAAAGTGAGGGGTTTAGCGGTTAGGATATTCGACTCACGATTGTAAGGTCGTGAGTTCAATTCCCAGCAGCTCGTTGTGTCC
>NC_069005.1:23952937-23954729 GCF_001194135.2 Octopus bimaculoides | reverse complement strand
TAAGAGGAATGACCAGCAAAAGTGGACTCCTATATGCTACAAATAGATGCCGAATCATCTAACCACGAAAAAAATATATGTTCTCAGTAAAAATTTAGCGACACAACAGACTGTAAAAGGGCAAGACAAATGAAAAAATACTAAATAAAAAAACGATTAACCTACGTACCATGGTTTCACCTGTTAAAATTTACATAAGTAAATATCTGCAGGATCGTCAGCGTAGTCCATCGATTCGCAATGCAATTTCCAGAATTAGACACAAGACGTCCACACGAAAGGGAGCACGTGTAGAGTTCTACAAATTACATTCAGCGTATCATTTCAAATGTCTTCAATCTGGCGCGTTAAGTCCGGAAATAATTCTGCAGTTAATAAACAAAGAGGAAGCACAAGAAGATGGCAATCACTATATATATGTATGTACTTATATGCATAAGTGAAAGTGAGGGGTTTAGCGGTTAGGATATTCGACTCACGATTGTAAGGTCGTGAGTTCAATTCCCAGCAGCTCGTTGTGTCCTTGAGCAAGACACTTTATTTCACATTGCTACAGTCTACTCAGATAACAAAAATGAGTAGTACCTATAATTCAAAGGGTCAGACTTGTCCCATCTTCCCGAGAACTACGTTAAGGGTACGTGTGATTGTGGAGTACTCAGCCACTTGCACGTTAATATTTCACGAGCAGGTTGTTCCATTGATCGTATCCACTGGAACTCTCGTCCTTGTCATCGACGGAGTACCGACATATACAAACATGTACACACACATACACACACATATGCGTATGCGTATATATATGCATATGTATGTGTGTGTATGTGTGCATACACACACACATGCACACACACAAACACTCACACATGTATAAGGCTCATATTAGACTACGTACTGTAGTCAATATACGGTGAAAGCTTATAATTTTATTTACAACGGACACACACACACACACATGCACACACACACACACACACACACACACACACACACACACACACACACACACACACACACACACACACACACACACACACACACGAGGCTCTGTGTCTATGCCGGCTAGTCTGTGCTAGCTGTTTGTATGTCTGTCCAAAGAGGTAAGCGCACAGTCATTCTAAACTCCGGGACGTGTGTTCAATGCGTGTGCTGGCACTGTGAAGTGTGTCTAGAATGCCACTTCATCTCCTTACAGATAATAATATCTCACAGATATTATTCCAGATATTCCTGCAACCATTTCCAACATGATTCAGTCTATAACCTGAAAGAATGAAGTGTTTCTATTGAAGAACCCTCGAGTACTGCCATCTGGTGGTAGTTTATTGCAAAACTGAATCCCTTTCTGTTTTGTTCAAGCCTGACATAATAGGGTTCCTTTGATCCCATGCGAGTCCACCGCCGTCTTATCGTTCCTAAACTCCACCCAGGCCCCACTTCTACGTTTTTTTCTAAATTTTTCTTTTATTAACTTACTTTATCTTTTATTGTTTTACTTGTTTCAGTCATTAGATTGCAGCCATGCTGGGGCCACGCCTGGGAAAGTTCTTTAGTGGAATGAATCGACCCCAGTACTCATTTCTTTAAGCTTGGTAATTATTCTATCGATCTCCCTGTTGCTGAACTGCTAAGTTACGGGGATATAAACACACTAGCACCGGTTGTCAGGTGGTTATGGGGGACAAAGACAGACACAAAGGCACACACACGCATGCATATATATATATATATACATACTTATATACAATTGAAAACCAAGAGGAGAGTGGAGATTTAAGCAACAAAAAGAATG
>NC_069005.1:23946443-23952530 GCF_001194135.2 Octopus bimaculoides | reverse complement strand
TTCCTTTTATTCCTGTTTTCATTTTTTTTCCTTCTTTCTTTTTCTCTCCTCTCCCTCCCATGTTCCCCACGTCTTGCTTTAAGCACAACACAAACCAAACCTGAAACCAATTACCTTCACTAAAAATAGACTGAGGAACCAATCAAAACTTTAATTGTTTTATTTATTATTTATTACTAACAAAAATACAAAAAAAAAAGAAAGAGAAAAAAGAATTAAACATGAATAACATAGGAAAAATGTTCGATAGCAGAGATCGATCAATTTAATCGGTGCGAAAACTCATAAACCTAACGCTTCAGGTGTTTGTCGTTCGGCAGATGGAGAAAGAGAAAAGTGAAACGGACAGACAGATAGACAGAATAAAACTGAATAAAACAGCCACTTCTCTGCATTATGAGATCTAGTTGTGTTTCCTCAGGCGATATCTAAATATTGTCTCCGAAAATTCAAATTCTCGGCTTCAAGAACATCCTCCCTGTCTGTCCTGACCTGAAATTAGTAGTAGTCACTGAATTTATCGGGATGTGTTGTTGCTGAAGGAATAGATGCTATAAATAATAGCATGTAAATATTGTGTTGAAAATCCCTTTTGGATAGAAAACGTCGAAGGCTGCGCATCATCTTTTCGTGCTCGATGAAATATGTACCAGCTGAGCGCTGGTGTTAACATAATTGACTATATACACCCCATCTAAAATTTTAGTTCTTGTGCCTATTGTAGAAAGAATTAATCCGATGGTTAATGGCTTGCCCCAGATGCGCGCAGAGCGACGAAATTGTTCTGCACGCTCTTGTCTAGCGCCTGATCATTGCTGACCTGTGGGTTTATGTCGAACACTCTGCTGTGATCTGTAGGACGGATCCAGCTATCGGCTGAGTCCATTGTGAAGATCGCCTCGTCTCCTTCCTTTGACTGCGAAGGGAAGCCAGTGGTTTCTTTGTCTGGTGGCATTTAGCAAAAGAGGTTGTGTAGTGGATTAGATTGAAAGGGCTGAAGACAGATACTTTTCTCTTTGGCCAAGCTCTCGTCAACTGTTTCAGTTTTTCACCTGAGAACGAAAGTGAAAGTAGAGAGGGGAATGCTGTCTCCCAGCAATTTTGTTAAAAGACGGGTGAATGTTGGAAGAATGGTCCGAGTGAACGGGCCTGTTCTAAACATGCGCCTGTCGGTCGAAGGAGGACGATGTGAAGAAAGCACTTACCCTAGTGGTCAGGGTGACCGTAGTGTAGTGGGGTCTCCTCGAGCAACCATAGCAAGTCTCCCCTCTTCTAGATAATTATTCACTGTTATAATTCCATATTACTGGGTTTTTTTACTTTTTTACACACGTTTTATGTAAACTCACATTGTATTATTCTATCACCAATGTTTTTTTTGTGAACCCTTAGTTGTTAATAAAGAAAACATTTATTATTGTTGTTGTTTTTGTTGTTGTTTTTATTGTTATTTTTGCTATTGTCAGCGTTGGCATTATTGTTACTGTAGCTATTGTTGTTGTTGTTAGAGCTAATTATCAACGTCTGATAGTGAGTCTGTAATTCTTTATAATTGTGAGTATGGAATTGTTCTGGCCCACGCGAGGAGAGGGGATGCAAACGTGAGAGAGAGAGAGAGAGAGAGAAAGGGAGAGAAAGTGAGAGAGGCGAAAGAGAGAGGAGTTGATATAAAAGTGTTTTTGTGATGGGTTGAAAGGACCTCTTGGCATCAGCTCCATTCTCTCTCTCTCTCTCTCTCTCTCTCTCTCTCTCTCTCTCCTCTACTCATTTCTCTCTTTCTCTCCCTCCCTCACTCTATTACTCTCTCTGTCTCTCTCTGTCTCTGTCTCTCTGTCTCTCTCTGTCTCTGTCTCTCTGTCTCTCTCTGTCTCTTCTTCCAGAGGTGGTGGATGGCCAAAATTCAGACACTGAACAATAATTACAGTAAGATGGAATGAAGCTGTCCCAACATTTCCTTCTACCCACAATTAATCAGCCAGTCTGCCAGCCGGCCGACCCAACAGCCAGCCAGTCAGCCATCATGTCAGCTATGTATTACGAACTATATTGAAGAAACAGAAAGAAAAACACAGTAACAAAAGGATTTCCTTTCCACTGGTCAACAATGGGTCAAACGTTTCACTGAAAACTCAGAGAAAATACACAAGCAGACGACAGAAACAGGAAGAAAAGAATAAGTGTAGGGGAAGAAGGAGAAATTGACGTTAAGTATGATATATGTAAGTTTCTTCTTAAATCTTGTAGAAACAGAACAGGGCAGTGCTGATGGAGATTTGGAACTGGGAAGATAAGAAAGTGTAGATGGGGGAAGAATTATGACCGAAGAAACATACACACCACCAACTACTGCGACAGATAAATAATAGCAAACGTAAGGGGAGGTAACCCGATGCTTAATGGAAAATAATCACGTGACAATGAAATACTAGCTATCGCCTCAGGCGTCTCTTACGTTTACATTTGAGCTTAGTTTGTATATTTTTCTATATTTTTCATTAAATATTTTTACTGGGAAGCAACCGACTTCATTTCTATAATAATAATAATAATAATAATAATAATAATAATAATAATAATGATGATGATGATGATGATAATTACCGCTGAAGGCCGGATGTAGTAACCTTTAGGAGGGACAAGCAAGAGTGCCTAACAATTAACATGGCAGTGCCAGGAGATCAAGATGTCATCATGGAAGAAAGAGAAAAGGTTGATAAATATGGAGACCTGAGAATTGAGATCGCTAAGACGTGGCAGCTACGAGATTCAAGCATAAAGGTTATATCCCTGTTGTCATCGGAGCAAAAAAACATCTGAAAACTTTAGAAATACCCTACTATCTAGGTGTATTGCAAAAGTCGGCATTACTTGGAACTGCACACATATTGCGTAAAGTACTGTCTGTCGGAGGTCCTTGTTGTGACTTGACAAACAGTACAAATTCCCGGTAGACACAATATCTTCAATCAACAACCTTACGATATTGTATACTGTGCGACGTCTATAATAATAATAATAATGAGGAGCAAAAAGGGCTGATTGCTACCCAGCTCAGATACTAGAAAATCCATAAATGATAGAAATTCAAAAAATAGTGCCCATATCCTATGTAAAATACTGTCTGTTATCCCAAATTTTAGAATAAACTTATAATTTTCTGATGTTTTCTTAGACATTCTCTAGAACAATATTTTGTGCAAAACCAAATATATGGAATCCTAGTCATAACACCAATTTGAACTTCTAACTTGTTGTCGCTTGAGGTCTCTGGGCGAGACTTGGAGTCAACTTGTACAAATACAAAGCAAAAGTCAAACATATAATAATAATAATGATAATAATAATGATAATAATAATAATAATAATAATAATAATAATAATAATAATAATAATAATAATAATAATAAGAAGAAGAAGAAGAAGAAGAAGAAGAAGAAGAAGAAGAAGAAGAAGAAGAAGGTATCAATCATCTCTTGAGCGTGTGCAAAAGAGAAGTGATGCCTCGCGCGGGCATGACTATGTAGGTAAAACAGTGCATTTCGAGAGGATGTTAGCCAAGTGTGGGGTCACAATAACAGAAGACTGGTATGAACATGAAGCAAAGGCTTTGATAGAAAATGAGAACAGCGGGATCTTATGGGACTTTCTCATAAAGACTGGTCTTAATATAATGACAAGAAGACCAGAATTGGTCATTGAAAACAAGGTAAAACAGTATAAGATCATAGACATTGCAACTCCCTATGATAGCAGAGTCGATACCCAAGAAATTGCAAAACTGAGAAATATGATAATCAAGCTAGAGAAATGAGGAGACTGAAGAAGAATAAGACAACAATTATTCCTGTAGTAATTACTCCGCTTGGCACAACACCCAAAAATGCTACCTAAAAGACTGAAAGATATTGGAATTGAAACTCGCATTATTGTCACATTTCCTTTCCTTGAATATGGAAGATACCAAACATGACGTGGCACTCCCAAGCACGTGCACCCCAGGCGACTGTCCGAATAATCAATGCTTTCAATCGGCTTTGCTCGAGTAGACTTCGCCACAGGCGCTCAAGGACCAGGTGATGGTGTCATTACATAGAACAGTAGCCTTAATTCTATAGCCCTTGTCTAAATCTAAGTGATTACTATTTTCTGAGAGACCCACCCAATCCATTCAGATCCACTCTAACGTTCTCGGCGATCAGTTCCAATACTATTATTCATCTGTCCTATTCATCCATTCTCTCATGTTTTCATTCTGTCATTCTGTCTATTCTCCCCATTCATCAATGGAACAGCTGTCCATTGTTCTCGCCTCCGATCCTTTAAAATTGCATTAACGAACTAAGCAGTCTATTTGTGTCAGTAGGAGAAAGGAAGGGAGAGAGGATGGAGAGAGAGAGAGAGACAACCAGCCAGAGAGGGGGAGGGGAGAGAGAGAGAGAGAATTTAGATTCAACTGAATAGAATAGAGAACTGATTTTAATCATATAAAATTTCGCAACCAGTGAGAAAGCCTTTACTTGGCCCCTATGAAGTCAGGAGTATATTCCTTATAGAGAAAAAAAAACGACAAGTTAGGCTTGTATGAAATACATTTGATCATAAGTCTGCTAGATTAAAGCTGACTTAGAGGCTATACAACAACTACGTACATTACGCAATGCTACACCACAATATTACACTGTTTTATACCACACCGAGCTTTACAATCTCACAACACAGCACCAAAGCACATCAGGCCATTACGCCACATATCGCATCATACTACACCGCATAAACTTCATTATTTCTTCGGCTGTCCATCATAGATCAACATTGATTGTTCTTGTTCAGTAATAATCTCTGGAAGGTTTGCATTTGAGCTACAAGGCCTGGTTTTGATCTGCAGCAGGATGACATCTGCTGCAGGTGAAACTTCTTTACGCAACGGAGAAGTGATACCTCGTAGGTTCTCTTTTCATATTCTCTCTGTTGTTTCTCCTCAATGACTGGAATTACTAGCTTCAGTGATTGGTACCATTCATCGCGTCACAGAGCCTTCCCCTCTCAGGTATTTAGGGGAGATGCTGGCGTTCTTTATGTCTCTTCAGCATATCCCTATATCGTAACCTCTGGCCATCACGGCTCCTCTTAACCAGAGTAAAATGGAAGCCTGCCGCCCTCCATCCTGCAAACATGTCCTGCTCACTGCAGCTGCGATGAGATATTGAGTGCTTCCACACAAATTGCGCCAGTGTGGTGCAGGACCTCTACATCAGTAATCCAATTCCGCCATCCGATATGAAAGATGAAGCACAGATGACGAAGTTGGGCTCGCGTCAGGTCCTTGATGTGCATGCAGTAGAGGACCTTGCATTCCGTGACATAGAGGAGGCAAGGGAACACTGAGGCACTGTACACTTTTATTTTCATAACACAACATAAACAAACACTACACAACAGACCACTATACTACGTTGCCCAAATAACACAACACGCACAGCGGTAGCAATGATATCTGCTGTAGGTGAAGCTAGTTTATTTTTATCTCCCGGGTGGGAGATGGGCTGAATCCTGGAAGTACTGCTATACCAGGCCAACCTGTGGCAAAGGCGGAGCAAGCCCCTAACTCTTCGCCTCGTTCTAAAAATCAGTTT
Organism: Octopus bimaculoides; assembly: GCF_001194135.2. Taxonomy (NCBI): domain Eukaryota; kingdom Metazoa; phylum Mollusca; class Cephalopoda; order Octopoda; family Octopodidae; genus Octopus; species Octopus bimaculoides. The sequence goes on along the minus strand of NC_069005.1, from coordinate 23,946,897 downwards.
AATATCGATGGCCCCAAATAGGGACTGTATCTGATATTAAGCTGATAAGAACAGATACAACACTTTGATCTTAGCCAAAAGGCCGAGAAGCGATAGGTGAAGATAGTTAACGCCTGTCATGTGCTCCTTAGTGATTTCCTTGTTGCTTCCCCTCAATGTTTGGAATTACGAGCTTCAACGATCGGCGCCCATTCATCACTCTACTAACCAGGCTTTGTCGCTACATGCGAGCCTACCACACAATACTGTACTACATTACACGACGTTACACCACGCAGCACTATATCGCATCACCCCACAACACACTACAAAACATTGGACTCTGCGTGACTCCACAGAAAACGTGAGTCTCAGTATGTCGTGTAGCATATCCCACGAGTCTCACTCATATTTGCTGAAGACTTTGTAATGAATTTTCCAAGACGGATTCAATATTTCTCAAAATAACGTTTAT
>NC_069005.1:23943284-23946379 GCF_001194135.2 Octopus bimaculoides | reverse complement strand
TATATATATTCCATCGAGGTCGACTTTGCCTTGCATCCTTTCGGAGTCGATAAATTAAGTACCAGTTACGCACTGAAGTCGATGTACTCGACTGATCCCCTCCCCCAAAGTTTCACGCCTTGTGTCTATAGTAGAAAGGATTATTATTATTATTATTCGTTTCAGCCCAAAGGCTATAGCCATACTACTGCACCGATGTATGTTTGTGTGTGTGTGTTTATGTCCCCGAAACTTAGCGCTTCGGAAAAAGAGACCGATAGAATAAGTACTAGACTTACAAAGAATAAGTCCAGGGGTCGATTTCTTCGACTAAAAGGCGGCGCTCCAGCATGGCCGCAGGCAACTGACTGAAACAAATAAAAGGATAAAAGAGTGAGCCGGTGCTCCAGCATGGCTGCAGTCTAATGACCGAAGCAAGTAAAAGATAAGAGAGACTTATGTATGCATGCGTATGTGTGCACTCATACACACTCACACACACACACACGTTCTTATACACGCATACATAATATGTATGCATGTATGTATGTATGCATGTATGTATGTATGTATGTATGTATGTTATGAGTGTTAAGCTGACATTTACGAAGCAAGTCTCTTTTTCTTCTCTAGAGAATTTGTCAAATTCTAAGAGAAAGAAACTAGACTAATTTTGTGTCAATATATATTTTTTTTTAATAAATGCACACACTTTTGCATCAATGCACTGAATTATTTTTTATTTTCACCTCGTTTTGTTTTTCCAAACTACAACAGTATCTTTCTCTCTGTCTCTCCCCCCCCCCCCACACACACACATGTACAACATTCACGTTATTGGGTTTTTTTTCCAGGAAGATTACAGTAAAACAACATAAAAATACGAACGAGAGGACGTCCTTGTAAAGTTCATTCCGCTCTTAATGTGCGAGAAAATGTCAGAAGCATATTTTGAGCTGTCAAACCTCTAGCTTTAACTGACCTGTGAACACTGAATAGTAAACAATAGTGAACCACACACACACACACACACACACACGCACACACACACACACACACACACACACACAAACACACACACACACTCACATACATGCATTCATCAGTGTTCATTTGTCCGTCTCTGTGCGTATGTGTGATTAGGGAGGAGCTCTTATTTCAGACGTGCTGTTATAGAGACACGACTGTGTATTCTGTTTAAATCTTTATTTATTGAGTAGAGTATAGGTCTTTATTCTGAAATAACTAAGAAATACGTCTTGCCTGTCTGTCTGTCTATCTATCTATCTAGGAAGGTTTTTCAAGTACCACTTGAAAAGGAGGATAAGGATAGAGAGGAAAGCGTTGTCGAATGAAAGCTTCAATAAAAAATGGGTAAATGTGGCAAAACTGGTGAGTATGAAAGACGACACCATTTTAAGCATAAATTTGTAACAAAAAGAGAAAACGAGAGAAAAGGTACTTACTTTCATGTACATTTTGAACTGCCTAAGGTGACCTTGGTGCTTTTTTGTAGGTTTTTCACTCCAAGGATACACCTAAACTGTAAACAATATTTATTCCCGTTTTTGGGAAGATTTGTAATTTTTGTACACCACACACCCCAACGATTACAATCCCTATTGATTTGACTTTTCTTTGTGTGTCCCACCCAGCCCACCTCGAAAATGAAAAACTCTACGTTTGTATTTCGTCCAATTTCTGTGTTCAGCCCTGTGTGGCTATAATAAAAACATATCTAGGAAGGTGAGAATGGAGAGGCAGGTTTTGTCTCGTGAAAGTTTTAAAAAAAGTGGGTGAATGTAGCAAAAGATGGTGCGTGCGAGCGACGAAACCACTTTGAGCATGATAGGCGGCGAGCTGGCAGAAACGTTAGCACGCCGGGCGAAATGCTTAGCGGTATTTCGTCTGCCGTTACGTTCTGAGTTCAAATTCCGCCGAGATCGACTTTGTCTTTCATCCTTTCGGGGTCGATAAATTAAGTACCAGTTACGCACTGGGGGTCGATCTAATCGACTTAATCCCTTTGTCTGTCCTTGTTTGTCCCCTCTACCCTTGTGGGCAATGAAGAAATAATAAACCACTTTGAGCATGATCCTGTAAATCGAAAAAGAGAGAGAGAGAGAGAGAGCACTTTGCTCTCATGTGTATTCTCTCCCTGCCTGAGGTTACCGTGGTCTTTTCCGTAGGCTTTTCTTTCCACGGATAAACCTAATCTTGCTTCTTTTTTCTTTTCTTTTCTTTTTTCGTCCTTTTTTCTCCGACCCTTTTGATCAGAATTTTACTTGTTTTTCTCTTTTTTTTTCCTTTTTCTTTTTCATTTTCGAAAAGAAAAGCTCTACATTTGTATTGTCCCCTCTGTGTTTGGCCCTGTGTGGCCAGTAAAGAAAGTTATCTATCTATCTATCCATCTGTAGCCGTCTGTAAATCTATCTATCTATCTATCTATCTATCTATCTATCTATCTATCTATCTATCTGTCTGTCTGTCTGTCTGTCTGTCTGTCTATCGCTCGATCGATCTATCTATCTGTCAGTCTGTCTGTTTGTCTGTCCGTCTGTCACTCTATCTCTCTTTTTATCAATCTGTCTGTCTGTCTGTCTACCTGTCTATCTCTCTGTTTGTCTGTTTGTTTGTCTGTCTATCTTTCTGTTGGTCTGTTTATCTGTCTGTTTGTCTGTCTGTCAATCAGTCTGTCTATCTATTTGTCTGTCTGTCTATCTATCTATCTATCTATCTATCTATCTATCTATCTATCTATCTGTCTGTCTGTCTGTCTGTCTGCCTGTCCCTCTGTCCATTATATATATTTTCTTATTCCTGTATGTTTCGACTTGTGACGTCCATCAACGTCAGCCTCATCACCCAAGTGGAATTACTGTAATCTTAGCACGTTTTGCGCGAGCTATGGCCTTGAACGCAGAGGATCACGCCATTACTTTATAATTGTTAAAATCGTCAACGCTTGATTTAAAATTGTTCCACCGTTCACTCCTGGCAATATCAGGTCCATTTCTCATGTACTATATCTCCACTATGTTGTTATTAGTAAAGTTCCCGCAGTTAATTTTGAGTGTGCGTGCGTGCGTGCGTGTGTGTGTGTGTGTGTGTGTGTG
>NC_069005.1:23941899-23943084 GCF_001194135.2 Octopus bimaculoides | reverse complement strand
GGTGTTTCAGGAAAAAAAAAAAAAAATTCAAGGACGAATTGGTAAGTAACACTACATTTGTGAAAAAATTCTAAAGGCTAAAGTTTTTGTGTTAAATATTACGACAAACTTGTTCGGTACTGACTGGATAGAATTATTTAACTATTTTCTGTAAAAATGTAAATGATTTTTCCCCCTGTATAAATAAGTCGTCAGACGAGCTGAAAAAAAAAAAATATTTTTTTGAATTCTGTCTGATAAATTAAGTTTGTGTTACAAAACTAAGGCACGGTTTCAAAAACAAGAAAACGCCATAGCAACATTTAAAAAAACGAACTCTATCGTTCGTAGCGTTAGAACAGATAAACTTAGAGTTAGAGAGACTAGGAAAAATTGAAGTTACCCAAAAAGTGGAATATTCTAAATGGGCAGCACCAACTGTGTACATTAAGGAAAAGAATAATAAAATCAGAGAGTGTGTTGATTTTGCCATTGGTGTCTTAAAACGTGCCACTATCCGCTACCTACTCCGGAGGATATTTTTGTGAAATTAAAGAGTGGCAAGATATTTTCTAAATTGGATTTTTCTGATGCGTATCTGCAAATTAGAGTAAACGATGAATGCTCTAAATACTTAACAATTAACACACATATAGGACTGTATAAATACAACAGGTTACCATTTGGCTTAAAAGTCACACTGGCGATTTTTCAACAGATTATGGATGCAATGTTGGCGGACTATGAATTCACAATTCCATATCTGAATGATGTACTCATTAAAAGCGAATCCAGTGATCAACACGTAGAGCACGTAAAATATGTATTCGAAAAAATTAGGAATTACGACTTTACTTTGAGAGAAGAAAAGGGTGAATCTTTTTTAACAAAATTAAGATATTAGGACAAATCATTGATAGAAATGGCCGTCGACCAGACTTGCCGAGGGCAGACACACTAATATAGCGACCTTACAAGCATTTTTAGGATTGGAAAATTATTACCAAAATTATTCCAAATATGCATAAGGTGAGGGTTCCACTGAATAATCTGCTGAAAATAGATATGAAATGGAATTGGTCTGAAAACTGTCAAAAGGCGTTTGACGAAAAAAAAAATATATTAAAATCTAATTTGTCCTTAACACACTTCGATCCTGCAGCGGAGAATGTTGTAGCTTCAGACGCTTCTGAGTATGTTTATAAT
>NC_069005.1:23937292-23939796 GCF_001194135.2 Octopus bimaculoides | reverse complement strand
TGATCCAATCAACGGAACAGCCTGCTCGTGAAATTAACGTGCAAGTGGCTGAGCACTCCACAGACACGTGTACTCTTAACGTAGTTCTCGGAGATATTCAGCGTGACACAGTGTGACAAGGCTGACCCTTTGAATTACAGGTACAACAGAAACAGGAAGTAAGAGTGACAGAAAGTTGTGGTGGAAGAGTACAGCAGGGTTCGCCACCATCCCCTGCCGGAGCCTCGTGGAGCTTTAGGTGTTTTCGCTCAATAAACACTCACAAAGCCCGGTCTGGGAATCGAAACCGCGATCCTATGACCGCGAGTCCGCTACCCTAACCACTGGGCCATTGCGCCTCCACTCTTTTACTATTCTTCCACCAAATAACAAAAACCATCAATCATATTTACTTTCATAAGTTTGTATATTGGTATTAGACAGCGACAGAAGGATGACAAACGGAGAGAGGCACGCACACGATTCAACCTTCGGTTTCTCAAAGTTCGGTCTTTTAATTGGTCGGTGTTTTTATGGTTTTGTCGAAAGAAAAAGAAGGAAAATAAAGAGAAAATATAAAAGACGGAAATATTCAACAAATATACTATATAATTTTATTAAATATTTTTTTAATGCAAATATGCGCACCATATCTCGCTTGGTTTTGTTATTCTGGTGTTACACAATAAGAAAGTAAATATATTATGTATTTCTCAAATAAACTTCCATTTAAAATTATAATTGACTTTTAAGACTATTTTTCGTATTATTTTCCTCTAAAGTAATTCAAAATTTGGAGTTTTGATTATCCGACTCTATAGAATTCGACATCCAGAGTTTTTAGTTTTTCATGTTTTCTGAGTCTTTCTTTATTTTTAATCTGAAATTCGGTCTGCTCTTGTTTAGCCTTCTCTCGTTCGGCCTTCTCGCGTTTGGCCTTATAATCGGCATCCAACAAATATTAATAGGAAACAGACTGTACATGCGCGCGCGCGTGTCTGTGTATGCGTATAAGTATTTAAATGAACGCCCATGTGCATATACGCACACACGTGTGTGGGGGGGGGAGGGGTCGTAATGTATGTGCATTTATGATGGAAATTATTTGGAGTCTTGTTACGCATGATGAGGATAACGAGTGACTAACAATGTTTAGTTCTTGTCTGTTTTTGCTGGTTTGCGTTTTCTCACCGGAATCGTTTCATCTACACGTATCTTACAATATTACCAGTTGTTTTAACGGTAACTGCGATCCCAATGTCCGCGTCCCTTCAATTTTCATGATGTTTTATGACAGTTGTTTCGCGTATATTGAAATGTTCATTATCAAATTATAGATACGAAGCAGCAAAAGACTCTACCAAATCCTTCATGCATATACATCATTCTACCCTGACACTGACAGTCCAAAGAACATAATCCTCTATACACGTGGCAATTGGAGTATGACATGCCAAAATAATGGACATGCAATTTATCTCTGTTTCTGCTTCTCTCTCTCTCTTTTATTTTTTACGCTCTTGTAAAGGGGTTCTTAACTCGAAATATCAGGCTTAAAGATTTCTTAGGTAACTTTATTATCTTTATTATTATTGTTATTAGTGATATTTATGATTCAAGCAGCCTTGCTATCGCTTTCTGTAGCACATTGATCTATCTATCTATCTATCTATCTATCTATCTATCTATCTATCTATCTATCTATTTGTCTGTCTATGTTTCTGTCTGACTATCTACCTATATACCGATCTATCTGTCTAGCCTCACATGCACATATATGTGTAAGCATTAGCACAGAAACATCCATATACATATATATGCATATATGTATATACATATATGTGTATGTATGCGAGTATACTTGCATGTGTTCAAGCGTACTTGCAGATACGTGAGTCAAAAAGGCCATTTTAAACATACAAATATGTGATGTGATATTTGTGTTTAGCAGAGGTCAAAATTATAATGTAACTTTTAGCAGTAAAATAATAATGATAATAATGGATTAAGTCGATTTCACTGACTCCATTACGTAACTGGTACTTATTTAATTGACTCCGAAAGGTGTGAAAGTAAAGTCGACCTCGGCGGAATTTGAACACAGAACGTACCGACGGGCGAAATACCGCTAAGCATTTCGTCTAGCGTTTTAGCGATTCTGCCACCCCACCGCTTTAGATGATAATAATAATAATAATGATAATGATAATGATAATAATAATAATCCTTTATACAATAGACACAAGGCCTGAAATTTGGTGGTGGGGAGGGAGAAAAGTCGATTCTATCGACCCCAGTGCGTAACTCGTACTTAATTTATCGACCCCGAAAGGATAAAAAGCAAAGTCGACCTCGGCGGAATTTGAACTCAGAACGTAGCGACGGCTGAAATACTGCTAAGCATTTCGTCCAGCGTGCTAACGATTCTGCCGGCTCGCCGCGTTAATAATCATAATAATAATAATAATGATAATAATAATAATAATAATAATAACAATGATAATAATAATAATAATAATAATAAT
>NC_069005.1:23934599-23935646 GCF_001194135.2 Octopus bimaculoides | reverse complement strand
ATATATAGAGAGAGAGAGAGAGAGAGAGAGAGAGAGAGAGACTATCTTGGGCCAGACAGAACTTTCCGTAGCCATCAATACAAACTTTCATGCTCATGACACCAGTGTTCTGAAAATGTAGCTTTCCCGAATAATGTGCACTTCATATTCAAGGCTCCGATGAAGCTATAGGATGTTATCCTGTTACGCAGCTAAGAGTCCACCACATCCTATAGCAGAAACAGTTGTAAGCTAATGAAGTTCACTACATAACAATTGGTTTTTCCGGTGTCATCTCTTTGTTTTTATATACTCACAAGGAGAGATATGAGAAATTGAAAGAACTGTTCGGAAGTAGTATAGACCCATTAGGGGTAGAAATTGAATTCGACGAATTACCATCGGTCGTGGAGTATGAAGATTTGAAACCCTTAATGAACTGTTAAAAAGAGTAAAGTAAATGAATTGCTAAATGGTACTACTTGAGGGTGGGGCTCAATGCAACCATTTCATCTTCATTAATTTTATTATTTTTATACATCCTTCATTTTTCATTCGTTTTATGTTTTTGTCACCACTGTGGTGTTCTGTCTGTCCTTGTGCTGTCCCCTCTATGTTATGGCCTAGGTGCCAAATAAAGAATTACAGTCGGCGAGGTACGCCGGACGGGCCAGTCGGGCAGACGACGCAGTTACGTCGTCATAATGCGGGACATACCAGTATTTGTCCACCCATATCGCTTGACAACCGATGTTGATATGTTTACGTCCCCGTAACTTGGTGGTTCGGCAAAAAGAGACAGATAGAATAAGTACTAGTATCACAAAGAATAAGTCCTGCGGTCGATTTCTTTGACTAAAAGACCCGTTAAGGCGATGCTCCAGCATGGCCGCAGTCAAATGACAGAAACAAGTAAAAGAGTAAAGCAATAGTATACACAAACACACACACACACACACACACACACACACACACATAATATATAATATATATTATTTTCGACTAAAGGCGGTGCCCCAGCACGGCCGCAGTCAAATGGCTGAAGCAAGTAAAAGTATAAAAGAATAT
>NC_069005.1:23933400-23933849 GCF_001194135.2 Octopus bimaculoides | reverse complement strand
ATATATATATATATAATATAATATAATATATATATATACATACATATATATATGGCAAAATAGTGGGGATTAATTAGACCTAGGTAATTTAAAATCAAAGCGGCAAATTCCGGGTAATTTAACCGTTCACATCAGCAGAGAACACAGAGTTGAAACAGTTGTTCACTAGTGTCGGGTATCCTGCAAAACCGTGTTTGCACCAAAGGAATAAACGCTACATTTAATGCGGTGTAATGGACATTTCAGGATATACATGTCTCCATAGCATGTCTATTCAAAATACTAGTAACATTGCGTAATTAAATAGGTAACATTATGTAAGATAGTATTTCTTTAGGATATTCTCGGCTATTTTCCAGGTGACATACTACTAAATCTTTTAGCAACGTATGTATACATGCATGTTTGTATGTACGTATGTATGTATATATATATATATATATATATAT
>NC_069005.1:23931114-23933300 GCF_001194135.2 Octopus bimaculoides | reverse complement strand
ATAATAATAATAATAATAATAATAACAATAATAATAATAATACAGTCGCCATGTGACTACTGCCGACGGCGCATGCGTGAAGGAGGCCACCTGTGTTGCTAAACCATACGTCTTTATTCAATGATGATAATAATAAACGCCAGTGGAATCAGTCACTTGATGTGATTATGCAGGCTGCATTTGACAGTGGCGAAAGCAAGCGAGGGGATAATTAAAAGATTTGGTCGGAGGCTAATTGTAATGTATTGTAATATAGAAAATAAAGAAGATATTTTAATAGAAAATATATTTTTTTGTTGTTCTGTTCTTTTATTATTATTATTATTATTATTATTATTGTTATTTATGCTGAACACATTTCTTGGTTGTGGTTTGTTCACATGACTCACTTGATAAATATTCAAAATAACATTAATAAAAGTTATTTACAAAGACATATTCTTGGCGAGGTCCACTGAGGATGACGTGGGAGGGGTATCGGTGGATTAAACCAACCCCAGTAATTGACTGGTACCTTTATTTCATAGGTCCCAGGACGGGAATAAATGAAAAGGTTAACTTGCATCTTAAAGATACAATGTGTTTCAAATTTTGGCTCAAAGCCAGCAATTCTCAAGGGATGGAATAAGTCGACCTCACTTCTCAGCGGGTAGTTGTTTTATCGACCTAAAAAGGATGAAAAGCTAAGTACTCTTCGGCAGCATTTAATCTCAGCATGTATAGAGCTGGAAGGAATACCGCGTATCTTTAAAATGGCGATCAAAATGTACGTGTGTCTCTGATATGGCGTTCAATATGTACGTGTATCTCTGATATGGCGTTTAATGTACGCGTATTTCTGATATAGCGTTCAAATAAGAAGAGTGGTTTGCAGTCTTTGTCCAGTGCCAGACATGATACTTCCAGCAAAACATTACTCTTGTTAGACAATGCAACAAAAGAACTTAAATGAGCTTCATGATAATGTGAGAGTAGAATATATTTTTTAAGAATGCTACTTATTTGCTTTAGCCAACGGATCTAGGTACGAAAGTTATCTTCTAGGCATGTTGTCTAAGAACTTTCAAGCAGTTTATGAAAGCAACTAACTGGGCGGATAACCCTACAGATAGAGATGTCTGGAATAAGTTCAACATAATGGATGCAGTAGATATCTTGTTGTTGGCACTCCGTCGCTTACGACATCGAGGGTTGCAGTTGATCCGATCAATGGAACAGCCTGTTCGTGAAATTAACGTGCAAGTGGCTGAGCACTCCACAGACACGTGTACCCTTAACGTAGTTCTCGCGGATATTCAGCGTGACACAGTGTGACAAGGCTGACCCTTTGAATTACAGGCTCAACAGAAACGGGAAGTAAGAGTGAGAGAGAGTTGTGGTGAAAGAGTACAGCAGGGTTTGCCACCATCCCCTGCCGGAGCCTCGTGGAGCTTTAGGTGTTTTCGCTCAATAAACACTCACAAAGCCCGGTCTGGGAATCGAAACCGCAATCCTATGACCGCGAGTCCGCTGCCCTAACCACTGGACCATTGCGCCTCCACGCAGTAGATATATACAGCAAAATTTGAACTCAGAGCGGAAAGGGACATAACTATTGTCCGGTTCTCAAAATTGATTTCAAATTTTGGTACAAGGCCAGATATTTCGAGGGAGGGGCTAAGTCGATTAGATCGACCCCCAGTGCTCAACTGGTACTTATTTTATTGACCCCCAAAAAGATGAAAAGCAAAGTCAACCTCGCGTGTAACAGAATAAAAAATATACCAATTTTGCCAAGAGTGCTAACAATTCTGTCTGCTCACCGTCTTCAGTTCTTTATCAATATTGACAATCCGAAGCTTCTATATAATAATAATAATAATAATTTAGAACAGACAGAACAAAAACAAATAATTTCAACCCTTAAAACACTTTCATCCTGCAGAAAATTACTAAATGTTGCTCTACTTTGGAGCCGACAGAATGCATAATGGCTGTGGTTAATGTAATAACAACGACTACTAGTACATAACTGTCCATTCAAGTTCTAAACTGCACAACAGTAACAAGCGGAGATCACGTCCAGTGGTACACGCGCAACAAACTTTCGTGACAATAAGAAAAAATTATATACGCACTGGGAATAATCAATGACCTCCCCCATCCGCGTATGTATGTGTGTTTGTATGCATATATATATATATATA
>NC_069005.1:23928440-23930201 GCF_001194135.2 Octopus bimaculoides | reverse complement strand
GGCACCATAATATAGTATGGTATTATCCAAACAATTCCAAAAACAAGGTGATCAAAAATAAAAAAAAAAGCAACACGGATTTTAAAGGTTATTGCAGTACGCACGTTTCATGCTACTCCATTTATTTAAGTAATGCGAGCATTACATTAAATGCAAAATGCAGAGCAATCTTCAGCTGCACAAGGATATAGAAAATTTACTGAAAATTACAGCAGAATGGACATATTACTGTTGTGACAACATTTAAAATCTAAGTGAGAAAGAAGAATACATAAAAAAAACATCTTGACATAACCAAGGCTAGCAGGCCGATCTTACCGATCGATTTCGCACTAGGGGTTCAGCGAAGTGTTAGGTAACAGTCCGGTTATGTAACCCTGCGCTCTTCAGAAATGGCAGATATGGAATGAAATATGGCAACTGCTTTTGCTGGAGGAGAACAGACAACTCCGGTTTGTGGTTGCTGTGAAAACGACAATGAGAAAAAACCAAGCAAAGGTTGTGTTAAAAGTTATGTTCCTTTGTACCAAGACACCATCTGGTGGTGGGTTGGATGTTGCAAGACGACAAAAGTTTTCTGAAAAAGAGTGCATGGGAAATGTGTGTATGTTTTAGGGTTAATGTTCTTGTTGAAATGGAAAGTGTATGGATGTGCGCTGTGTTATGGCCCACTCTACTAAGAAATATACTTGTGCATTCTTTTCTGATTTATGGATTCTTAGACAGCTCTCTCTCTCTTTCTTTCACTCACTCACTCACTTACTCTCTCTCTCTCTCTCTCTCTCTCTCTCTCTCTCTCTCTCTCTCTCTCTCTCTCTCTCTCTCTCTCTCTCCCTACACATATATATATATATATAATTCTTAAACACGAATGTTGTTGACAGTGATTTCAAAGTTTCGGCCAGCTAAGCCATCGTCGAACTGCAGTTTTGGAGTTGTTTTATGCACCTTTGAGTTTTTAAACGCCCTCTTTGATATGTTTGTTGGTAACACGACATACTTACAAGGTGTAGAGTAGTGTTACTGTACTCATATGAACTCTTAACCAGGCACCTTCAGTACAGGAAGAAATCCTGGGGATTCACAAACGATATTTTATTGTAAACAATTGCGTGACTTTAAAGAGAATGTGATATTAAATAACATTAAAAAACGATAAATGATTACTTAACGTAAGTGTGTCACAAGAAAATACCTATAACGATGGTGTGTATGCATGAACAAATTCAGTTTATATTCACAACTGATACTCTTCAGAGGTTTATAAGTTGTCAGATAGATGTGCTAGGACTAACAGCGAAATCTCCCTTAATCCAACAACCACTCTCATCTTCCATACATACATACATACATACATACATACATACACGTATACACATTCAAAGCAAATGATTCACTCAGTAATTACTCAGAGTTTGTCGCTTTCGTGTGTCGTTCACGTGACAAAGAGATGTCTTTGTCGCCTGAACTAACAGAAAAACTCGGAGTAGTGAAATGGCGTATTCTCATTCTCAGCTATAAAAGAATGAACTCTGTTAAATGTATTGAACACCTTCTTCCTGTTTATAGTAGTAGTAGTAGTAGTAGTAGTAGTAGTAGTAGTAGTAATGAGGGAGGGAGGGAGGAAGTAATGAGGAAAACTGGAGATAGAGGGTGGTGACAGGGAAACAGAGAAGAATCCCAGAAGGTAAGAGTTAGTAATAAGACGGAGAAATGAAGGGAGGAGAGAGAGAGAGAGAGAGAGAGAGAGAGAGAGAGAGA
>NC_069005.1:23922324-23928028 GCF_001194135.2 Octopus bimaculoides | reverse complement strand
TACATAGAGAGAGAGAAAGGAGAAAAGGAGGCACTGAGGAAGTAAGAGGGGGAAAGAGAGGAGAAAAAGGGGGACTGATTATGTTAGAGACAAGAGAGAGAGAGAGAGAGAGAAAAACAGAGAGAGAGAGAGAGAGAGAGAGAGAGAAACAGAGAGAGAGAGAGAGAGAGAGAGAGAGAGACCAACGTATAATGAGAGTAGAGAAGAGGAGGAGTTAAACAGGAAGTATCAAAGAGAGAATGCAGGAAAAGTTAACAGTAGTAGTATTAGTAGCAGCAGCAGCAGCAGCAGTAGTAGTAGTAGTAGTAGAATAATAATAATAATAATAATAATAATAATAATAATAATAATAATGCTAATAATAACAATAATAGTAATAATAATAATAATAATAATAATAATAATAATAATAAGAAGAAGAAGAAGAAGAAGAAGAAGAAGAAGAAGAAGAAAAAGAAATGAAAATAGTGAAAACTTTGAAAGATTGTACGCGTGCGCGCGAGCATGAACGTTTCTGAATGCGTCTGTGTATGAATGTATAAATGCTTCAGTTTATGTATGCGTATATGCATATGTGTACGTGAGTGCGTGCACGCACGTCTTTTTGTGTATGTGTGTATGACAGTGTGTTTGTGTATGTATGCATGCATGTACGCATTATGTGTGTAGGTGTATGTGCGCGTGAGTGTGTGTGTACGTGTGTGTTTACTAAGTTGTGACAGACAGTAAAATGAAAAGAGAGGAAACAGCAGAAAGAAACGACAGGTTTTGATAGTAATAAGATTGTAGTAACTAATATGGATTTGAATCGAAAATAGTTTTGTAGGAAAAGAATACAACGACCGGTAGTAAAGCGAGGATTACCGGAAGTGTTGGCAGGTTAGACAAAAACGAAGCAAAAAAATCTGTCTTCTGTTGGTTGGACAGGAAAAGTATAAAGGAAAAGTATAAAAGAATGAAACACAAAGTAAAAAAAAGAAAAAAATCGTTTCAGCTTTCTTTTCTTTTCTGCTTTTTTTTTTCTCGTTTTCTGTTTATTGTTTCTTTCTTTTATATTTAATTTCTGAAAGAGATTCTCCAGTAATTTACAGAACAATAGACCCAACCCTCAGTTGAATTTCTGTATCAATGAACTAAATGGATAGTCGCTTATACCCAAATGTGAAATACAGTTTCCTTCCAGCCGCTTCACCGCTCCACCTTTTCAAAACTTATGATATGATTATTCTAGAAAGAAAGACGGAGAAAAAGTAGTCAGTAAGGCGATAAAAATGGAGTCACTTTTATCAAATATTTTTCTGTTGTGTTCTTGATTTATGTTTTTAAATTTTTCAAAAATCTCTTTTGATTTTGAGAAATATAAAATGTCTGTTATCTGTGAGAAATCATGCAAAAGGGTTTTATTTTGTCTTGGTTGTGTAATTAAAAAGTAAAAAAATGAACAAAAACAAAGCTAAAGAAACAATTTTTATCGGTAAAGTTTACTCTATTGGGATTATTATTTGGTCGTCTGCCATAAAGAACATGGCGGTTATGCTGTTGTAATGGCGACTAATCTAGCTTACATAACGATCATAATAATAATAGTGGTGTTTGTAATACGATGAATCGGCAGATTCCTGCTGCTGCTGCTGCTGCTGCTGCCGTGACAGCAGCGGTGAATATAGCGTTAGTCCAGTTGATGTTGATGGAGATGGTGATATAAGGGTAGATTTGATAGAGATGTTATTGTTGGCAAGAATGGTATTTGTAGAAAAAGGAAAACTTCATGGCAACGGTGATATGCTTATTGTTGTTGCTACTTAGCCTTAAGTAAGCCTTGATCCACAAATCGATGATCAAAGGGAGCTCAGCTGTGATCTTTCACTATGATTCCACTATAAAGTAACATCTAGAGAACAATATAATATCCACTGCTGTTGGTCTTTTACTTAAAACGGTACGATATGGTTTGAAGGAGATTTGGCTGCTATTTCTACCAAGCCGAGCGACCACATAACGTTTCTTGTTGTCGTGTCATATTAGTTACTCTTGGTGTTCAACCCTCGGTCAGCATTGATCCACAAACCGATGATAAATTGAATCCTAGACGTAATTATTTCTATTATTCCATCATAGAGTATCTAGCTTTATACTATTTAATGTTTTTCTTCATACTCTGAGCTAAATTCGGCAGCTATTTTTAGCATATCCCGTTACCACGCAGAAACACGCTATCTTGAACGTCTGTATTATGTGGTATTATATAGTAAGAGGATCGGAGCAATGTTGTAGTGCTGCGTGGTTTAGCCCGTTCTAGGAACGAATCTTCGTCAAAGGTATTCCAGCTGCAACTCCCTCGTTTTTATCCAGTCATAGTCTAGTCATAGATAAGACTACGTTATCCAATGTGTCTTTGAAAAAAATTATTAAAAAAGAAAAATGAGTAACACGTGATTTGAGAGAGATTTTACTGCTATTTCTAGCAGAGCGAGCAATTACATAGATCTTTACTTCCACATTGACTCGTATTTATCTCCAGCCGAGGAGAATTAAGCGACTATAACATCTTCCGTTTCAAAACTATCATCTGGAGAAATCTTCATGTGTACACTACACATACGTGCATACATACAAACATAGACACTTATATACAACCACACAAACATACATCTATACATACAAACACATGCATACATGCATACATACATACATACATACATATATACATACATACGTACGTACGTACATACATACATACATACATACATGCATGCAATACATACATACATATATATATGCATACATGCATACATACGCACACACATACTTACATATTTACACACATACATACATACATACATACATACATACATACATACATACATACATACATGCATGCATACATGCATACATGCACATAGGCATACATGCATACATACATACATACATACATACATACATACATACATACATACATGTGTATAACACGAAGCGACAAGTCGCGTATTTGGCGTGGGAGACTATTTATCAAAAATACGATGAATACTAACTGGTTAATCTTCAGATGAATTAACTGAGGGAGTCTTTTAATCACGATAGTAATGATTTTCGAATAAAACTTAAATTCAGCATGCAGAGAGTTACTGCAAATAACATGGCTGAACACAACATCAACAACAACAGAACCGAGGACCAGAACGAAAACAGCTCAACAGGTAAACAAATTCTTTCTAGCTGTAGTCATAGAAGAAACTTTAATTACAAAATTCATTTCTCTTGGAGTTATGAATTGAATAATGATCTATTTGACTGCTACAAAAAAAGCGAAACAAAACCCCGCTGTTGGCCATATGAATCGATTGAAATCATATGGGACGATCTGCATTCAGAATTAAATCATTTTAATGCGAAGCACCTACACCAACAAGCAACATTTGTAGAACATAGGAAAAAAGTTAGTAACTGTAACTTAATTAAAAAATCTAAAATTCTCCTTCCCAACTCTATCGACGAAAACGTGAATGATCTAAGACCACCACGTGGTTTCGCAGCTAGTAACATTCCAACAGATTCCATAGTGCCTGCCAGCCAAACTACATTACTGGTTCAAGTAACTGATCACTGTTCCCCTACAACGACTATGGTAAATAGCAGGCACAACCGCAACGATTATTGTAGTAGTAGTAGTGGTAGTCAGGATTATATACCGGTGAAATGCGCCCTTACTGAAATTTTCTGAGAAAAATATCTTTGGTTTTGAAGTACTCTCTCGAGGAGAGAGTATTCTCTACTAAAGTAAGTAAAAAAAACCCACTAGATACGGTAATAAAAGCTGTTAACGAAATTGGTGATGAGAACTTACAGCAGTGTGATGAACCTACATTCAAGCAGATTAATGCCTGTCTATATGCTCTGGCTACTATTGTAAAACAGTACATGAATGACATTCAGAAAGTAAACAAAACCGAAACAACAAAGAAAATACCATCATGGGTTTTGGAGACAGAGAAAAAGATAACTGGTTTACGGAAGACAATCTGTCATGTAATTATGCTTATTGCATGCAAACAAGCAAATCACTATACGTCTCACCAACGGAAAGTAAAGAAGGAGAGAGAAATGATGTTTGGAGACAGCAAGAAGAGGACACGCACTTGCAAACTGATTACCCTCAAGCAAGAACTAAAAGCTGTCAGTGAAAAGCTCAGACATCAGAAGAAAAGAGCCAAGAGAAGAACAATAAACAAAAAAAATTCAACTGGAACCAGGCAGCAGTATACTGAGACATGAAAGGAGGAGCAGTGAACATCACGGAAGCTCCTTCATGAGAAGACAGACTCCTGGAGGAAAATCTGGAGTGAGGAGGAGTTTAACCGAGATGCTCTGTGGCTGGAACAAATCCGAAAAAAATTTTGCTCCTGCGTTACATCCAAGACATACGGCATTGATGGTGAAACTCTTGCAACTGCGATCCAGAAACTCCAGGATGGAAAGGCACCTGGAAGAGACTTGATTGTTGGATATTGGTACAAGAAGCTAACATTCTACCGACCATATATTATCAATCTGTACCTGCAAGCTTTCATTGGGAGCAGTAGCATACCACATTGGTTAGCTCTGGTAGAAAGAAAATTGATCCCCAAATGCAGAACAACCCACATGGCAAAAAACTACCGACCGATTGCATGCCAGAACTTAATGTATAAGATATATACAGCATGCTTAAACCTCTTCCTCTAGGACCTTTGTGAAACCAATAACATCATCACAGCAGAACAAGCAGCTGGGAAGAAGGGAGTCTGGGAATGTGCCGAGTAATTGTTAATCAACAAAACTGTGATGTCAGAGGTGCGAGGACATAGGAGGAACCTAGTTTCAATGTGACTAAACTACAAGAGAGTCTTTCACTCTGTTCCTCACTCATGGATGTTAGAAGCCCTTCAACTTGCTAAAGTTCCAGTGAGCATAGTCAAAGCCATAGCTGACCTGATTTCATCGTGGGCCATCATCTTGAAATTAAACATAAAGAGTGAATGTATTATCACTGATAGAATACAGTATCGCAAAGGCATATTCCAAGGAGACAGCCTCTCTGTGATGTTGTTTATACTTTCTGCAAACCCCTTGTCATTCATGTTAAGGAAGTCTGAAGGATATTTCACTCGTTCACAAGGAAACAGAAATACCAAAATTACACACTGTTTCTTTGTGGGTGACTTTAAACTTTATGCAAAGAATATGCACGAGACGAAAATGAGCCTTGTTACACACAACATTCTCAAAGGATGTAGGGTTGGAGTTTGGTCAGGATAAATGTTATATGGCTGTGAAAAGAGGGAAAACTATAAACCAGACTGGCAACATCTCCATCAATGATTTGACTGTTTCCCATATATCTGACGAGGAATGTTACAGGTATCTAGGGGTGAAAGAAAACATTTTACAATGGCACCTGTAACAAAACACGTATTACTAAATAATATTACAGCCGAATAAAGAAAATTTGGACCTCAGAACTCTCTGCATTCAATAAAACAGTGGCTTACAATGTGTTTGAAGTGTCAATACTCATACCAACATTTGGGCTGCTTGACTCGACGCTGGATGAGATCCGAACCATTGATGTGAAAACCCAAAAAATACTAACAAGCACACAATTTCTACATAAACAGTGACGTAGACCGCATCTACTAAAACGAAAACAAAGCGGCAGAGGCTTAAC
>NC_069005.1:23919012-23919548 GCF_001194135.2 Octopus bimaculoides | reverse complement strand
TATATATGTATGTATATATATTATATATACACACATACATAGTCCTGGATATGACTCTAAAATACATCCAGCAGTGGGATCCTGGGGCCTTGGTTTCAGGATTTGAGAAATGTGGAACCATCTCTTAGCCACTATTGTTCCCAGGTCTACTCTGGCCCAGTGTGGTAGCATCTATAAGGGTTCCAGCTATGGCTTAACTGCGACTGGGGTGGGGCGGTAGAAAGCAGTCACTGTATTCACTACGTAGTGTAAGGAGCGACTAAAAGGGGCGGGATCGAAGGGAATGGAAATCCACTCCTCCTAGTAATTCTGTTTCCTTAAAAGACAAAAAAAAAGAAAGACAAACCAAAGTATAAGACGGGGCTCGCCTCTTTGAGCTGGGAAATGAATAGAATGCCTGGTGTGTGCCATGTTGTGGCTACCTCCTCCTATGGGGACTAGGCCTTGGTAAATGAAAGTATATATACATACATACATACATACATACATACATACATACATATATATGTATATGTATATATATATATATATATATA
>NC_069005.1:23913529-23916495 GCF_001194135.2 Octopus bimaculoides | reverse complement strand
ACACAGACACACAAACACACATACATATATATACATATACATATATACGACGGGCTTCTTTCAGTTTTCGTCTACCAAATCCACTCACAAGGCTTTGGTCGGCCCGAGGCTATAGTAGAAGACACTTTCCCAAGGTGCCACGCAGTGGGACTGAACCTGGAACCATGTGGTTGGTAAGCAAGCTACTTACCACACAGCCACTCCTGCGCCTAGAAAAATTACATACATTACATACGCACGTACATACATACAAATTATGTGTATGTGTATGTGTGTACATTTATATACTAACCTACCTACACATATATATATATATATATGTGTGTGTGTGTATGTATACACACGCACACCCATATATGTATGCATATATGTATGTATGTATGTATGTATGCATGTATGTATGTATGTATGTACATACACACACGACAATGCTGTTATCTTTTCCGGTCCCATTTTTTTTTTTTTTTAAATATGTTTTAAAACAATGACTATCACAATAACCTTAATACTACAACAACAACGTTGTATATATAAATGCATAAAGCAGTAATAAACAATAATAAATACTGATAATTAAATAAAAGAGTAAAAAGCGGCAAAGATAGAGTAGTACCATGTAGGTGACATGTCTCGAAACGTGTTGCCAAGCCATCATATATTTGGTCACGTGGTACGTCGTCTGTTTATTTGCATTTATTTAAGTGACGAAGTGTAATGTCTGCTTTCTATATACCTTACGGCTGTTTAAAAATACCCGCCCCACCCCACCTTCTCTTTCTTCCTCTCCCCTTGAGACATGTTTATCATTTCTCTTCCTTAATCTACCCTCGCTCATATTTTTTTTAAATTTCCATATTCTTTCTGCTCGTTCCACTATTGTACGCCTACATTCCTTCCTCGTTGATTCCAAGCTCTGAACCTTGTGCTTGTGTGTGTGTGTGTGTGTGTGTGTGTGCCCACACACGTGTACGTGAGAGAGTTCAAACACCTCTACCTCTCACTTTATCTCTCTTCATCTCTCTTCGCTCTCACCCTCTTTACACACACACACACACACACACACGTATGTATGTATGTATGTACGTATCTATATATATATATATGCATATGTATGTATGTGTGTGTGTATATATATATATATAAAGGGGTTTGTATGATAGTGCATAGAGGAATATATATTATATATATATATATATATACAGTGAAAGAGATAGCTAGATATATACATACAGATAGACAGACACATACATACATACATACATACATACATACATACATACATACATACATACATACATACACACATACATACATACACAGACGTACACTTATCAACATGTATACATGCATGCGTGTGTGTGTGTGTGTATGTGTGTGTGTGTGTGTGTGTGTATGTGTGTGTGTGTTTGGGTGTTTGCGTGTATGTCTGTTTGTTTGGGTGTGTGCGTGTGCGCGCTCGTGTATGTTTAATGTACGTTTAAATGTGTGTATGCATGAGCGTACATTTTAATAATTTTTTCGTAATGTCATGTGCAGCATGTGAATATTTTTACCATGCGAGAATCAGAATGGAAAATTAAAACCGATTTCGAAGGAGGAGATTTTTCTTTATTCTTTTACTTCGCTGAAATTATAATTAATGATTGCACAAAGAGAGAAAGTGATACTAAAATTAGTAACAATAATATCCTAGAGATGTTAATAATGTCAAGATGAAGATTTCAAACAGTTCGAATGTTCCTGCTGTGATGAGAGTCTCGTGTTATGTCGGCCATTGGGAACAAGATGAACTGTGTGTGGAGTTGTGTTTACCGATGAAATGGCGACCGAACAAGATACGCTAGCAACGTGATTCTCGTCACGTACTATCGTTCGGTGAAATGATAGAGTGATGGCTTGCTGTACACCATGCTGACACGACATACAGTTGTTTTAATTAACTTTCTTCACATAATAATGATAATAATAATAATAATAATAATAATAATAATAATAATAATAATAATAATAAGAAGAAGAAGAAGAAGAAGAAGAAGAAGAAGAAGAAGAAGAAGAAGAAGAAGAAGAAGAGCAACAACAACAACAACAATGTTAATAATAAATGGACTATTATGAATTCAGTAAGATGTAGATAGCTTTTTAAATTAACTCGTGTTAGCTTCAGAATACTTGATAAAGTCACTCAGCCGTGACCACGTGACCAGCGGAGAATGCATTGTGGGAATTAGTGGAGTTTGTTTGCTCGGCAGATAAAGAATTGCTTCGCGCTATTTGTTCTTGTTTTCTGCGTTCTCAGCTCAAATCTTGCCCATAGCAATAAATAGCTAATCAAGCCGGTGATCGGGCAGAATTGCTATTTTGCATGCCGGACAAAATGCTTAGCAGCATTTCATCCGTCTTTACGTTCAGAATTCAGATTCTACTGAGGTCAGTTTTTGCCTTTCATCTTCCTGGGGACGATAAAATAAGTCATATGACAACATTTATGGCATGGAAAGGGAAACTTTACTGCACGGGAAACTTATGGTTTCTGTAACCCAAGCGCTGGCCCTATGCTCTAAAACGAATTTTCTATGCAGAGATACATAGGATATGGAACATAGCTTGGAGACCGGTAAGAATTAGCTACAGGAAGGACATCCAGCCGTAGAAAATATGTATCATTAAACCCTATCCCGTTCAAAACATCGGGCTCGATGTAATCGACTTATCCCCTTCCACGAAATTGCTGGCCTTGTGCCAAAATTTGGAACCAACTATCAACTACTGTGGTAGATTCTTCTTCTTCTTCTTCTTTTTCTTCTTCTTTCTTCTTCTTCTTCTTCTTCTTCTTCTTCTTCTTCTTCTTCTTCTTCTTCTTCTTCTTCTTCTTCTTCTTCTTCTTCTTCTTCTTCTCTCCCTCCTCTCTCTTTCAAATAACTGTGACGCTACTAAATATGTTAATGAATATATTAAGTATCCAAGAA
>NC_069005.1:23910161-23911906 GCF_001194135.2 Octopus bimaculoides | reverse complement strand
ATCTTGGGAGCTTTAACAAATGTTATGTAACACAATTTAAATATTTAAGAAGTTTTGGAGATAAAAATAAACTTACGAGTGGTGCGACGTGCGTCTATCCAGTACGAATAACAATAATGATGATAATAATAATAATTATAATAATACTAATAATAATAATAATAATAATAATAATAATAATAATAATAATAATCTTTTCTTTATTGGCCACAACAGTCGAGCACACAACAAAAAAAGACAATATAAAAGCAAGGGACAAGTGGGGTATAACATAAAACATGTTTAAACAAGAATATAACAATAACAATTAACAACAAAGTTCAAACAATAAGATTCCACCCAGGAGCAACAAAAAGCCCCACACATCCTGGTCAACCAAGGGCATCCCAAGCAAGTACCCGTCTCCTCTTCAAATAATAACAATCCTTTCTACTATAAGCACAAGATCTAAAATTTCTGGGAAGAAGGCTCGTCGATTACATCGACCCCGGTGCTTGACTGATACTTGATTTATTGACCCCGAAGGAATAAAAGGCATAATCGACCACAGTGTAACTTGAACTTAGAGCGTAAAGAGCTGGAAGAAATAACGCTAAGAATTTTGTCCGATGTAATAGCGATTCTGCCAATCTTCCGTTTAAAATAATTTCTTACATTGATCTAAGGCCAGACATTTCGGGGTAGAGAGGTGGGGGAGAAACAGTCGTTCATACTGGCCCCTATATTTGACTTGTATTTTATTTTATGGACTCTGAACGATGAAAAGCTAAGTCGACCTCGGCAGGATGTGAATTTAGAACTTAAAAGTACAATAACATTTAGAGGAAGTGATTCAGACACATTAATTTATTTCGATATATTATTGATATCTATTTTATTGGTCACCGGGTGGATGAAAGGCAAGGAAGCCTTAAAGTAATATGAACTTAGGTGGTAAATTAGTAACTAACGGTTAATATCTACCTTAACGCTTCTTGTCCTTTGCTTTACGGATTTCCCCAACTGTCTGCCGTCGCTTTGTAATGGAATTTCACGATAAAACACGTTGATTCCTTCACATCATGGAAGAGACATTGTAGCCATTTAAGCGACGCAAAAAATTCTGATGTTTTTACTTTTCGGCAATTTCTTGAGGTGTCAAGGTTTTCGTCGCATCTCTGTGGCCAGGCTACTGATACTGTTCAGCTACATCTAAGAACAGTACACCACTTTTTCGTGTTTTTAAAAGCCTAAAATGATTGTGCTACCACATATTTTCTGTTTCAACACATAGGTTCAGATTAAGTCATTGACTAGACAATTACGACTCCAGAATACGGCATTTTTGGAGGGGTCCGTAACTGAAATAATAATTGATATGATTGCGTTGTTGTTGTTGTTGTTGTTGTTGCTGTTGCTGCTGTTGTTCTTGTTGTAACTCAGCCTTAGGTCACTCCTGATTCGGCAAACATGTCAACGAAGGCGTTCATACCGTAACCATCCAGTCTGTTTATTTCCTTTTTTTTTATTTTTAGATATCTATAGCTTTTTTCAGATACTCTTTTACTCTTTTACTTGTTTCAGTCATTTGACTGGCCATGCTGGAGTACTGCCTTTAGTCGAGCAAATCGACCCCAGGACTTATTCTTTGTAAGCCTAGTACTTATTCTATCCGTCGCTTTTGCCGAACCGCTAAGTTACGGGTTCGTAAACACACCAGCATCGGTTGTCGAGCAATGTTAAGACAAACACAGACACACAAATAT
>NC_069005.1:23908618-23910151 GCF_001194135.2 Octopus bimaculoides | reverse complement strand
ATATATACATATATACGACGGGCTTCTTTCAGTTTCCGTCTGCCAAATCTACTCACAAGGCTTTGGTCAGCCCGAGGCTATATATAGTAGAAGACACTTGCCCAAGGTGCTATGCAGAGGGACTGAACCCGGAACCATGTGGTTGGTAAGCAGGCTACTTACCACACAGCCACTCCTACGCCTATGAGAGATAGTGCATAATTTTTTTTTTATCTGTCCTTCACATATTTTTAAGACAGTTAAAGATGATTTAAGAAGATATAGCTGCTATTTCTTGAAATTTGTTCCTTGTACGGTTAGTTAAATCCTGTCTTGAAATAAACGCCGTACATTGTTGCCAGTTGGTTATCGAAAGCGAGTAAGTGAGGTGGAAACATGGCAGAAATATTTATTTTAATCTGAGAGCTACATTATAATAAAATATATTTTATACGGAGCATTGTTACAAATATGGGAAAGGATAAGAAAAAAAAACAAAAAATAATCACAAAAAGCGTGTGCTTAGAGAGGATCGAACTTACGCTATATATCAGACCGGCCGTAGTTGAAATTAACAATTCTAATATAGATCTTAGGAGAAAAGAACCGGAATAACAAAAGAAAACGAAATCAAGTTATATTTAATATTTAATTCTGAATATTGTTTAATAATATCCCGTCAAGAGTAGCTGTTGTTACGTCACTGCAGCAAAGATTGAAAAGAGAAAACCACAGCGTGCGTGCGCACACAAGCGCACACACACAAACATTGCATATGAATTTTATATATGTATATATATATAAAACAGAATTATATATATATATATATTGCACATGAGTTATATATATACAAACAACACGAACACACACACACACAACACACACACAACAAACACACAACAAACACACAACACACACACGCACACACACAGAATTATATATGTAATATTAAGCGTGAGTGTGTGTCTGCGTCTGTGTCTATGTTTGATGCTTAGAGTGGATTGAAAATTATCATAAATTCCCGAGGAAATATTTCTCAGCAAATGAAAGTTTTCCCCACTCATCATGCAGGGGACACCCTTTCTCTATTTCTTCTCATAATAAATACATACATACATAACATATATCATATATGCATGCATACATGCATACATACATACTTATACATATAGATAGAGTGTGTGTGTGCGTGAGTGTGTGTGTGTGTGTGTGGTGTGTGTATGTATATATATATATATATATATATTCACATACATGCATACGTATATATATATATATGTAAATGTGTGTGCTTGTGTAAAACACAGTCAACGTCTACAGACAGACAGATAGCTAGATATAGATTTCTTAATAAAATAAAACGTGTATGTATATGGTAGTATATACGTATATATGTATGTATGTGTGTGTGTCTAGCTCAGTCACATCTACATATATACATATACATACACATACATGTAAACCACCGGCTCATTATATTTCTATGTAAGTGGCTGAGTTCACCACAGACATGTATATATATATGTGTATATATATATATATATATATATATAT
>NC_069005.1:23901897-23904550 GCF_001194135.2 Octopus bimaculoides | reverse complement strand
ATATATATATATATATATATATATATATATATATATATATATATACGCATATATGCATACATGACTCCCTAGCTAATGTAGTCTAGATTCCAAAGTTTCTAAGATGGAAAACGGCTCCTTCTTTAATGGTGACAATTTGAAGAATAAAATCAGGAATAAATATTTACACACACATACATATTCACTACTTATACATATAAGAAGCACAAATATACATATACACATATATACATACATACATACATACATAGATACACACTTACATATACACATATATACATGCAAACATGCATATAGACATTCATATATAAGAATATACATACACGCACGCATCACTACTCTCCCCACCACACACACACATTTACACAGATGCTATACAATAAAAGATACATATATTTAATATAGATATATGAAGAAATTATTAATAAAAAATAAGAAAAGGGAAAAACTAAAATTATTGAACCTGAGGAAAAACATAATAAATAAAAGTAACAATACTTGTAATTCTAAATGAAAATACGTGTGAGGAACCGTGAAGAACGGTTCTTGTTTCGCGTCGCATTCATTGATATATAAATAAATAAATATATGACAGAACTAGGATGAAAGATAAAATACCATTTTTTTTTTGTCTTATCTTATTTATTAGGGCTTTTTTTTATGTCCTCATTTTTTTCTGGGCCTTTTCGTTCGCCGAGAACGTTACAAATAATAATGATAATAATAATAATAATAATAATAATAATAATAATAATAATAATAATAATAATAATAATAATAATAATAATGATGATGATAATAATAATAATAATAATAATGATAATAATAATAATGATGATGATAATAATAATAAAAATAAAAATAATAATATTAATAATAATGATAATAATAATGATAATAATAATAATAATAATAATAATAATAATGATGATGATGATAATAATAATTATTATGATAATAATAATAATAATAATAATAATAGTAATAATAATAATAATAATAATAATGATAATAATAATAATAATAATGATTATAATAATAATGATGATGATGATAATAATAATAATAATAATAATAATAATAATAATAATAATAATAATAATAATAATAATGATAATAATAATAATGATAATAATAATAATGATGATGATGATAATAATAATAATAATAATAATAATAATAATAATAATAATAATAATAATAATAAGTAAATAAATAGATAAGCAAAATGACAAAATTTGCCTCGTTCTGGTTGTCAGGCAGATGCATGCTGGATCTGTGGAACCATATAAGCGTAATACATAATGTTTGTTTTTAACAATGGGGCTTCTGAGAAATGTCCTTATATATGTGTGTGTGTGTGTGTGTGTGTGTGTGTGTAGGTGTGTAGGTGTGTCTGTGTGTGTAGTGTGTAGTGTGTGCGTGTGTGCGTCAGTGCGTGTGTGTATGTACGTAAATATATGTATATTCTGATTTGATATTTGTATAATATATTCTAATCTATTAATATATGTATATAACACACATACACTCACACACACACGTATATTTTAGCTTTTACTGGTATCATCTCAAGATCTGAAGCCATGCTGGAGCACCGCCAAATGCATAAAATATATGATCTATATAGTATGAAATATATATATATATATATATAGATATATATATATACATACATATATATATATATATATATATATATATATATATATATATATATATATATATATATATATATATATATATATATGCATATATATGTATATATATGTATATACATATATTTATTACGCGTGCGCGGGCACACACATTTATATTTAATATATAACATATATATATATATATATATATATATGTATATATACACACGCGCACACACACACACATACACATATATATGTCACAATATTTGGGATAGTAGTGCAAGATTGAATGCATGTTTGATGTTGTAGCGGTTTTGTTGAGATTGCAAGGCGAGGCATTTCGATATTACTATTTCCTCCTTATCCCCCACCCCCTCTCTCCCTCTTCCATGTAAGATTGTGATCGATAAATGACAATCCGACTTGGATATTCTTTTATATACATTCCGCTTCTTAAAATTTGATTCTTGCTTTAAGTTACAATGAAACACAATTCAACGTTCAGTATAATCACCGTGAGAAATCTTTAAGAATTGGAGACCGTAGGGTGAGGTTGGCTGTGTATTTAAGCATTTCTTTTCTTAAATAACGAGGAACGCTTTCCAGTGCAGCCCCGCCCGGCCGCCCCCACCATCTCATTATCTATCTTTCTCTGTATATATTTCCCTAAATATATAGAACCAAAATAGATGTATATTTGTAAATATCTTGTGTTATATATAAATAAACCAATATGGCCGTTATGAAACTAGGGGTTATGGAAGAAGGCATCCTCCGATAACGTATATATATTTGATATATATTGATTGTATATATATATATATATATTATATATATTTATTATATATATATAATATACATTTATACATATGTGTGTGTATATGTATGTTTGTATGTATATATATGCATGTGTATGTATGTGTGTGCGTGTGTGTGTTTAAGAGAATATATATGTGTATTTGTATCTGTATATACATATATGCATGTATATATATATATATATATATATA
>NC_069005.1:23901173-23901843 GCF_001194135.2 Octopus bimaculoides | reverse complement strand
TATGTACTTCACTGAAATTGGTTCTGACTAAATGGATTACTTTCAAGTGTTGTGCTCAATAAAAAATACGAGAGTTGTGTTTCAGATTTATTTTTTATCTAAAAGTGTGCACTACAATCGTTTCAATCCCATTTCATCATTGGGTACGGTTACACATACCCTTATTCATAACCTAGTTCACGTAAAGCATGTACTTTTCATTCCTATATTTACCTCTACCAAGGAAGGAGGCTATGTTTTCATCGCTATTGGTTTGTCCGCCTGTCCGCCTGTCCGTCTGTGTGCAAAATAACTCAAAAGTTGTTAACGGTACATGATGAAACTTGCAGGAAAAGTTGGTAATGACACAAGGAACAGATGATGAAATTTTGGTAGTGATCCGGGAATTTTTGTAGATTCTTGTAGGATTTTTCATTTGTTATATTTACTTTACATGAAGTATTAGTTACCTTCTTTGATTATCTCCCCTGAAAACACGTTCATTGTTTCCACATAACCTATAGTGGTGTTGCTGTTTCCAAAGTTTATTTTCGTTTCTCTTATTAGTAATTTTACTCGCGTATCTATCTTACTAGAAACTGATGGATAAAGAGATCAAACTACATAAGCAAACGGTTGCGAAACAGCCGTCGTCTAATTGAACGTACATGTTGAACCTGAAATTCTCAGT
>NC_069005.1:23898569-23900669 GCF_001194135.2 Octopus bimaculoides | reverse complement strand
AGAATCATTTTTTTCCAAAACAAAATGAAAATTTTCTTTTCAAAATTACACCCCCAAAGGGGCGCAAACAAACAAACAAACAAACAAACCCAAACTATGCAATAGTGGTGGTTTTAACAAGAGTTCTGTAACAAAATAGACAGTTCAGAACTTTTGAAGACATAAATTCAAAATGGTTTAACTTACGAGCAAGATGACACGCATGCTTCCCATACGAATAATAATGATGATAATGGTTTCAAATTTTGGCACAAGGCCAGCAATTACAAGGGGGGAAAAAGTACGTCCATAACATTATTTAACTGGTACTTATTTTATCGACCCAAAAAGGATGAAAGGTAAAGTCGACCTTAGCGGAATTTGAACTCAGAACGTGAGGAATGCCGCTTAGCATTTCGACGGAAGTGCTAACGATCCTTCCAGCTCGCCGCCTTAATAATAATAATAATATATAATATATATATGCGTGTGTTTGTGTGTACGATGAAAGTAAGCAAACAAAGTTTATTTTAGAAGTGTTGAGATGTATTGAAAGATACAGAAATAATTTTTTAAATTCTCAAACGCGTAATAATGCTAATAAAGTAGCGTGAACAGGATAAATCATCCATATATTGCAGAAAAATACGTCACCGGCCAGCATGAGACTCGAACTCACATTTCTTTTATTACCTGGCAAGTGCTTTACCATTAAGCTAAACTGCTTGATCAATCTACATTATTTTAATTACTCGATTAATGTATAGGTTTATAACTACAGGAAATAAACATCGTGGAAGTAAGAGAATAGGATAAATATACTTGCAGACCGCTTGTAAATTAGTTAACCGGTTTATACATTTACCTGAAGAGTTGATATTTCTCAGCATTACTAAAGTATTACTGATATGATATATGATTTTGTATATTATATAATATTCCAGCAATACATTTCTGATAAAATGTCGTTGAAACAACTGTAGAATTATGCAACAAAACGCGTTGCTAACTTCATTCTCCTTGTTAATATTCTATATAAAATTGAGAGCGGCGTGCTGGCAGAATCGTTAGCACACCGAGAAGAATGCTCAGCCACATTTCGTCCGTCTTTACAATCTGAGTTCAAATTCCACCCGAAGTCGACTTTGCCTTTCATTCTTTCTGGTCGACAGAATAAGTACCAGTCGAACACCGGAGTCGATGTAATCGACTTACCTCCTCCCCTAAAATTGCTAACCTTGTGCCAAAATCTGAACAATCGTTACGAATCGGGCAAAATGCTTAGCGGCATTTCGTCCGATTTTACATTCTGAGTTCAAATGCCGCTTCGGTCGACTTTGCATATCATTCTTTCGGGGTCCGTAAAATAAATACCAGTTGAACGCTGGGCTCGATCTCATTAACTTACATCACGCCTGAAATTGCTGGCCCTATGCCAAAATTCAAAACCAATATTTATAAACAAAGCAGCGAGCTGCCAGAGTCGTTAGCACACCCCGGGTAAAATGCTCAGCGCCATTCCGCCCATCTTTACGTTCTGGTTTCAAATTCTGCCAAAGCGACTATGAAGCGAGCTGCTCAACAGCACCACCTTTTCTGTATTTATTTATATTTTATGTCGTCCGTTATTGGTTTATTCCTATATTTTATGAAATAAAAACGTAACCAAAAGACATGGTTTATGCAAGAAAAGAAGTAGAAGTGACAGATTTCAACAACTTCCGATTAGCCTCGTACGAGAAATGATTAGTTTTTTTCTTTCTACATTTGACCTGGTTTTGTTGCTTGTATATTACAGATTCTTGGCTGTTGGTTATTACTACGTGATTGTTGGTTCCTGGTAGTTGCTTCTTGCATACAGGTTCCTGTTTACAGATTTTCTTTGCTGTCTTTGTTTTTTCTTCTTCATTCTTTCAAGGTCGATAAAATAAGTACTAGCTGAACACTGGGGCTGATGTAATCGACTTACTTCTTCCCTCAAAATTGCTGGCCTTGTGCCAAAACATGAAATAGAAATTTATAAATATGTGTGTGTGTGTGTGTGTGTGTGTGTGTGTGTACATACACATACATATAGGCATGTGCACATGCACATATACAAACATAAGCCCCCCCCCCTCC
>NC_069005.1:23893700-23898543 GCF_001194135.2 Octopus bimaculoides | reverse complement strand
CCCCTCCGCGCGCGTGTGTGTGTACAGAGTGGTCCGAAAGTCTTGTCATTGTCTGTAAATATTATTTCAATTTTCTATTAACAAAGAGAAAGTTTCACAAGAGCGATACCAGAATACCCAGCAGTTGAAGGGCGTTGTTTCGGCAACCTTTGCAACAATCACCAAAGAACAGCTTCGTAAAATATCACACAGGACATGACACAGCATCGTTTTGTGTCACGAAAAGGATGGCGTTCATCCAGACCTCCTCGATGCGTCACAGGGTAAATGTCAATGGAAGTGAATAGACTAAAACCAATACATGTGTTTGATATTATTATAGTGTTCCTAAGGCGGCGAGCTGGCAGAAACGTTAGCACCCCGGGCGAAATGCTTAGCGGTATTTCGTCTGTCTTTGCGTTCTGAGTTTAAATTCCGCCGAGGTCGACTTTGCCTTTCATCCTTTCGGGATCAGTAAATTAAGTACCAGTTGCGTACTGGTGTCGATCTAATCGACTGGCCCCCTTCCCCAAAATTTCGGGCCTTGTACCTAGAGTAGAAAAGATTATTATATTGTTCTAATTACTTTTCGGTAGTGGGGTGACAAGACTTTCAGACCACCCAATACATCTATGACGAGATGTCTGCAGTTTCCGTCTAACAAATTTCACTTGGTCAACCCAAGTCTACAAAAAAGACAACACAGGTGACGATGAAGCGAACTCCTTAACAGTAGCACCTTTTCTGTATTTATTTATATTTTATGTCGTCCGTTATTGGTTTATTCCTGTTTTATGAAATAAAAACGTAACCAAAAGACATGATTTATGCAAGAAAAGAAGCAGAAGTGACAGATTTCAATAACTTCCGATTAGCCTCGTACGAGAAATGATTAGGTTTTTTTTTTCTTTCTACATTTGACCTGGTTTTGTTGGTTGTATATTACAGATTCTTGGCTGTTGGTTATTGCTACGTGATTGTTGGTTCCTGGTAGTTGCTTCTTGCTTACAGGTTCCTGGTTACTGGTTTTCTCTGTTGTTGTTGTTTTTTTTTGGGTTTGTTAGTTTTTTCTTTTTGTAGTTACTGCATTCAGGTTTCAAGTTAAAATGCATAACAAGTACGACAACAACAGCATCTATTACTACTGCTGCTGCTGCTACTACTACTACTACTACTGCTGCTGCTTCTGTTGCTGCTGCTGTTGTTGCTGCTGCTATTATTACTACTACTACTGGTTTGCAGATCAATAATATTGATTTCTTTCGGAAGTTCTTTCAGCCTTTTGCATAAATTCTGTTCACTAACTTGAGTATAAGATATATATATATATATATATATATATATTGTTATAATGAAAACCACATGCCTAAAATACAGCTACCCAGGATTTGTGGTCGAAATATTAATTTATATATATATATATAAATTAAAAGATCAATTTCATACAGGAACTTCTGTTTGTTTATTATATGACAATAAGTGAGTTGTATGTATTATTTTATTTATCAATACACTAATGGCAAATATATAATACACTTCATTTAAATAGGTAATTTACTCATTCTTGAACGTAATGATAGTAATGGCAAATTAAGTTTTTGAAGTATTCATGTTGCATTAAGAATTAATATTTCTTTATAAACAATGTATTTTTTTGCTTTATTTCGGAGTGCATAAGAAAAAAAAGATTTACTTTTGCTCCCATACGTGATGCCTCTACATAAAGTTGGCCATGTATAAAGCATGGTTCTTCAAGTTGCAATCCAGGAATTTTTAGTGTTTGGCCCTGACTTTTATTAATACTCATGGCAAAAGAAACTTGGATAAGAAACTGTAACCGCTTTAAATTGGAATGGGACATTGGATGGTATAACTGGCA
Organism: Octopus bimaculoides; assembly: GCF_001194135.2. Lineage (NCBI taxonomy): Eukaryota > Metazoa > Mollusca > Cephalopoda > Octopoda > Octopodidae > Octopus > Octopus bimaculoides. Next base: position 23,896,685 of record NC_069005.1, on the reverse strand, counting down.
TGCGAGGAATGAAGACGGTCTCACCTTTATCACAACCAGTGAGAATATTTGTCACAATGCAGTTCCTCATAAGTTTGTGCACAATTAGTCTTGTACCATTGCATAATTTTGGTTGAGACAAGTTACGCAGTACCATAATAGGAGTCCCTTTTTTCAGCTAAAGACAATGAGCTGTACCTGGTGGTTCTAATGAGTTCATGACTTCGATCATCAACAACACTGTCAATTGAGTTATAAGTGAATACTTCTCCCGGAAGTTTATTCAATAGCATATTATTAATGCTATTTACAGTAACATTTTTTCGAGCCAGGATAGCTCGCTCACAGATCTAATCTATATTATTGTAATTATGAAGAATATTCGGAAAGATTTCATCCACCAAATCATCGACGGAATCAGTTGAATTACATATTGGACTGAGTTCAAAAGCTGCTCTGAAAATAGTTCAGCTGATTGGATCTCTTGAAAGCCTCGATTTCATATTTGTCGAAAGCTGAAGTGTTTCCACATGGTGCCATAATACAGAAGACTCTATTGAAGCATTGAACTCATCCACTTTTGTTCCTCTCAGAACACCTGGTAGTGTTCGTCGGAAGTCTCCTAACAATAAATACTGTGACATTTCCCATCATCGAATTGCAATTTTTAATGTCTCATAATGTCCTGTCAACAGCTTCAAAAGCATTTTGGTGGGTCATGGTTCATTCGTCCCAGACAATTAAGTGACATCTTTGTATTAGTTCACCCATTGCAGAATTTTTAGATATATTACAAACTGGGTCGTCTTTTTTAGATAAATCTAAAGGTAACTGGAATGTTGAATGGGCAGTCCGACATCCAGGTAGTAATGTTGCTTCAATCCCAGAAGTAGCAGTAACTAAAGCTACTTTATTTTCTTGATGAACTTTAGCCAGGAGGAGTTTAATTACAAATGTTTTCTCGGCACCTTCTGGAGCATCTAAGAAATGAAGTCCTCTTATGTTCTTGCTAATACTTTCCATGACAGTGGAATATTCACAATGTTGATCAGGTAGAAGCTTAGGAAGATTATCATTTATGTACATGGTCAGTTCCTCCTTATCATAGGAAATTTCTCTCATTATTTCAGTGGACAGACTGTTAAGATCCCCTCTATTAGTTAGTGGGAGACCTAAATTTTGTAAAGGTTCACCTCCCATGGAAATAATTTGATCTTCTATTTAAATCAAAGCCGCATTGTAACAGTGAAACCAATATCTTGCTCAGGATTACTCAACTGAACTTGGTGCTTGAAATCTTCAGCAAAATCATTTCTGAACTTATTCCACAGTTCAACAGGATTACTTACTTCACAATTTTGGAGAATAATAGCAAAGTGACCTCTTAAACTCTTTGGTGTTTTTGATATTGAAGTTTCTTCTAATGTAGCTTCCCGTTGCTGATCATCTGCAAGCAAACCTAATTTTAAACACGCTTTTCGATATGTTCTACAAATCTCACCATCAACTTCTTTTAAAATTTTCCACGAAGTTGGTCCTCTTTTTACATGAAGAAGCATTCTGAGATAAAAGCATTAATTTTCGTTAGGATGTACAGTATATACTCTGTCAATTGTTGTACCAAACTTAATGCCAGGATAACTTTGAACGTTTGTACCTATTTCGCGTCTATTCCATTTATTATTACTCCATGTGTAATAAGAAGGAACTTCGTGATATAGCAGAACGTCTTTGTTTTTTGCTTTCCCCCGAAGAGTTGTCGGGGAAAAACTCCGGAGTTACTGGATCATCTAAAATGAATTTGGTAAGTACTAATTTATCTCATGTTCGTTAAAAACCAGTGAACACATATACACACATAATTCGGATGCACTATAAGACATCATGGGGAAAGTGTTGCTGTGCTTATAGTCTCGGGTCGACCAATCCTTGAGAATAAGCACTCGTCGGATGGCTTGTACCTGTAATTTAATCGACTGAATTTGTCAAACGCTGTGTTATTCTAATTATGCTAAATGTACTCGTGTACATTTAAATTAGACTGACACTACTTCAAGTACTCATCGTTGAAATGGACGGAGGATTCACGTTACTTACACACGCATACGTATGTACATACATACATACATACATACATACATGCATACATACATACATACATACATACATACATACATACGCACGCCCGCGTGTGTCCATACATACATACACACACATGTGCACTATCAAATTTTCTACTTTACTACTGAAACGCTAAGAGAACATAAAACTCTAGAAGGAGTCCTATGCTCCCCACGGAGAAGGGGGAGGAGGAGGAGGAGAAAAGAAGAGGAAGAAGAAGAAGGAGGAGGAGGAGGAGGAGAAAAAGAAGGAGAAGAAGAAGACGAAGAAGAAGAAAAGAAGAAAATATACATATGAACATATATGTATATATACATTCATGAATAAGTATGTATGCATAAATGTGTGTATTTATATGAGTGTATGCGCGCGCGTGCGTAAAAAATATGCTGACATATGCACACACACATACACACATATACAGACGCACACAAACACGCACGCACAACACACACGCACACACACACACACACTATATTTACTGGGACACAGATCCAAATGACGTGTGTACACGATTACCTCCATATCGTTTCACTACAGCAGCAATAACCGTGAAAAGTAGCCGAGCTATTTACTTCCGGTGGAATAATCTGGACGGTTTAAATGTCACATTTATTGAGACAAACTGGCATAACAGTCGGTCGAGTTGTCGGCTTCGGTTCGTTTCTGTACGTACACACACACAGACCCTTCTGTTACGGTGTGAACTCATATACACACATATTTATACGTACAGTCATACCCGTACTGTCATGTGATATTTTAATTCGTACAGATACAACTGCACACTTACATACTGCAACACATAGGTTCACAAATGCTCATTTATTCACACACACACACACACACACACACACACACACACACACACACACACACACACAC
>NC_069005.1:23892525-23893007 GCF_001194135.2 Octopus bimaculoides | reverse complement strand
GGGGAGACAAGTGTTTTTAGTTGGAGTTATGAACTCTTTTTTTCAACAGGAAGTTTGTGTCTGTTCATAGAGAAATAAGGTCACTGAGGGGTGTGTGTGTTAAGAAATGGTTGGAATTTCTCTATGAAAAGATTCTCCTTGTTGATTCTTTCCTGTGTGGAGATTCTGTCTTTACATTGATAGAAAGGGAATATAATGAATTTGGGGTTTTTGTTTCTGGTGCAAGAGTCTATGTGGCCACTGAGTGGAATTTGGCGGTATTGAGGGAGGTTTATTTGTTCCTTATGGACAGCTACTCTTCTACGCAATGGGAGGCTCGCACACACAAACATGCACACATACACGCACACATACACACATATACACAAACACACACACATACACACACACACAAACATGCACATGCACATACACACACGCACGTACACACATATATAAACACACACACACAAGCACACACACACACACACACACAAACACAC
>NC_069005.1:23890354-23892515 GCF_001194135.2 Octopus bimaculoides | reverse complement strand
CACACACACACACACACACACACACACACACACACACACACACAGGGGCGCAAACACTTTTCACACACACGACACAGAGGCAGCTACATATGTAGACAGATTCAAGACGAAGATTCGAAACGGAAATCGCAGCTAAATTTTCCTCAAGGCTCGTACTACTGTATGGAAAAAAAGAAGGACACACTCGGTTACAAATCGACTCCTTCCAATACTTCGCTTTTGAAGGCTAATACTTATTTTATCATCACTTTTCGCCAAACCGCTAGCTTAAGAGGGCGTAAACAAACCAATAGTGGTTGATAAGCAATAGGTGGGGATGTAACACAAAGATGTACACACACACACACACACACGCGCGCGCAAACACGCATGCATATATGTGTGTATGTATAGATACGAGTGAATGAACAAACAAAAGAGTGTGACACTTGGCATATTCGGGAGAAGTTACCTATTTATATATATAGATAACACTTTCCTCCAGCTCCTCGCAATCTTAAAGACACGCAAGCTCGCTGAACGAACCTTGCGCGTCAGCCATCCCATCCAGCTGAGTCGAATTATTATTGTAATATATGATGTGTGTATATGTGTGTGTGAGTGTGCGCGTGCGTGTTGGTCGATAAATAGATATACAGGCATACAGACAGACAGATAGATAGATAGACAAATAGATAGATAGATAGATAGATAGATAGATAGATAGATAGATAGATAGATAGATAGATAGATAGACAGATACATTTCTTTTATTAACCACACAGGGCTCAACAAAGATGGGACAAATACAATGGATAGATAGATAGATAGATAGATAGATAGATAGATAGATAGATAGATAGATAGACAGACAGACAGACAGACAGACAGACAGACAGACAGACAGACAGACAGGTAGGTAGGTAGGCAGGCAGACGGACAGACAGACTTGTAGTGAAATATATGGATTCGTAGAATCGTGGGCCAATCACATAAAGCCTCTCAAGCGGACTCGGCTAACATACCACATTGTAATCGAATAGAGAGAAGTCTAATACAGAATGTCTATGCAGCTGAAATCCAGAAGATTCGATCGATAAAATTATTTCATGAAGATTATATAAACCATAAAAGTCAAGAGGTATGAGAGATGAATACATTTATTTAACAACTTGACATCCTTAGGGTTATGGCTTTTTCCCAGCCTTCTTCATGTAATAATAATTTCAGTGTATAAATTATGCTTACATGTCTTTACTAAGTATGTATGCTACGCATTATACGATATAGTTGTATGTTCAGAAATGCAGATAAAGAAAGCTAGCTCATCAGATCACCGGTATATCATGTTACAGCAATGATTTAACTCTAAGTATGCATGCAAAATTTTCTCTTGATATATACAATGTAAGGCAGACCGAGACTAGATAAATTCGGATTGGTATGGTCAGTAAAAATAAAGACTTGTTTCATATCAATTAAGGTGCTAGATCTATGTTCAGGCAATTGACCATCGTTAATATTAACAACAACAAAAAAGAAAACAGAAAGGGATAAGAAGAGGAAGTAAAGTAGTTATAGTAAATATAAAAAAGTGAAAAATGAGACAAATAGCTTTAAAAAAGTATTTAAAATTACATATGAAAATATGATATAAATGAATTCAATAGGAAACAAACAGCTGGAGATATAAAGATTGAACAAAGAGGAAGTATTGAACAACAGTAATTTTCAAATAGGGTTAAAAGGTCAAAACACAACATATAGAAGCTTATGGATCTTAATTTTAATAACATTTTCTAACTGCACCTCAAAATACTTTCTATCTCAAAGAACTGCAGTGAAACCAAAACAATATTCACATCTGCGTAGAAGCACATACACATAAGTATAACACCACTGTTGCTCCACGTAATGCCACTATTGTCCCCAGGTCTACTCAAGCCCGGAGCGCTATCGCCTGCCAGAGTCCCTGCTATAGAATAACTATGAACTGTAGTGAAACCACAACAATACTCACACTTACTTAGGAGCACATAAACATAAGCGTTAACATACTAAAAGATACATAAACGCACTCTTTTAGGTGTATTCTCTTATACTCATTAATATACATGTAGGCCACACGTAGACAAACATTAGCACACGCACACACACAAACATATATATATATATATATATA
>NC_069005.1:23886381-23889155 GCF_001194135.2 Octopus bimaculoides | reverse complement strand
ATATATATATATATATATATATACACACATTTAAGTATAAATACATACACATATACATACGTACAATATAAATACTCATACATATACATGTATGCATCCGAAAACATATGTACTCACAGACACATACACAGACATATAGATATACATATACACACATGCATTTATAGATGCACACACACAAATATACATAGTAAATCCTATGCAGAACCTATCCAAGCACATTCAGCTACATGCACACACCTATACACAACACAAATATGCATGTATACACGTACACACTTATATACTCATGTATACACACACGTTTTAATTATCCAATATTCATTTGCAGCGCGCGCGTATGTGTTCGCGTGGTATATGTTAATTAAAATATATTACTTCCTTATCGCTAAATACATTTTTAATTAACGGGAGCACAAAGGCAGCGAGCTGGCAAAATCGCTAGCACGCCAGGCATTCCGTCCGTCTAAAGGCATTTCGTCCGTCTTTATGTTCTGAGTCCAAATATCGTCGAGGTCGACTTTGCCTGTCATCCTTTTGAGGTTGAAAACATAAGGACCAGTTGAACACTTGGGTTTGTATAATCGACTTATCACTCCCCTCACCCGAAATTGTTGGCCTTGTGCCAAAATTTGAAACCAAATTGATGAGAGCACAGTTTCATGTAGATTGCCTTAAAGGATTAAGTTATGTGGCGAACTGGCATTCGTCAGACGACAAAATGCATATTCTATTTTCGTTGTGAGTTCAAATCCCGCCGTAACCTACTTAAGTGGTAAACTTAATCAACGCGTCCTTATTAGCACCTTCACTTCGTCTTTCTGTGACTCTAGAGATGTGCACTCTATTACAAGCATTTTGCACCAGGTGTCCGATTTGACGATTCTTTTTTTCGCTCCCTTCCGCTGCTAATGGAGTCGCTGTAAAATATCATAACCAATGTCCCTTCCTCGTTATTAAACGAGAAAAAAGGTTCGAAAGTCTTGGGCCGACATGTAATTACATAGCGGCTACATCAGTGATGCAATTTACTTCTGGATCAGATTGATTGTAGGAGACTCTGCTATTATAAATATTTTATAATATTTATGAATATAAGAACAGATGCTGATAATTTAGTAAAAGGGTTGTCTTGAGTTCCATTATCAAATCTTTTGGCACAAGACTTATCTGGCGCAGGCATGGCTGTGTGATTAAGAAACTGCTTTTGCAGCTATGCGGTTTCGGATTCAGTCCAGTCCCACTGGATAAGTGTCTGTTACTATAGCCCCAGGCCGACCAATGCTTTGTGAGGGAATTTGGTAGGCGGACACTGTATGAGCGCTTATCACACACACACACACACATATATATATAAATGTGTGTGTATGTGTGTGTGTGTGTGTGTGTGTGTGCGTGCGTGCGCGCGTGTGTGTACATCTTTGTGTTGCATCTCCATTCATCGCTTATCAAACCTAGGGGTTTGGCAAAAGATGGAATAAGATCGATAGAATAGGTACTAGATTTAAAACAAGTACTGGAGTGAGTTGGTTTGATCGATTAAATCCTTCATGGCCACAATCTAATGAGTAAAATAAAAAGGAAAAAATAAACAATAAAGATAAAAAAAAAAGTGAATGAATTTACTTAAATTACTATTTACTTTATTATTATCCTTTAAAATCTGATTTACGTGCTTAAAGTAAAGTTACCTAGACCTAACAGAATCGATATTGAACAGGTTTGGTTACTAGATAGAGTGACGTTGATCGTAAGCCGCAGGACATCAACATAAATACATTGAGAAAATGAAAACTTTTCAATGGATAAATAAACGAAGTAGATCAAACAAGCGTGGGAGACCGCTGCATGATGGTAGCTACAGCTACCACACATAAGAGCCGATTTCCCCTCGAATCACACTCTGCCTTCGTAAAATATAAAGAACGAGTCGCCGAAGAAGCCACCACGCTGTCGTTCCATCTGCAAGAAATAGCAGCCAAATCTCCTGCGAATTACAGCTAAATGTCTAAAAGTGTTGCAAGCTTTAGAATTGGAAAAAAAAAGAAAAAGTAAGGTTGTCACGACTGAAACGCCTTTGATAGTATGTCTTCTGGATCTGGGCCGCCTCGGAAGAAAGCAGTAATAACATCAGCAATAAATACAATAACAGAAGCAACGACATTGATTGTGTATTTAAGAAATTCGCCTCGTAATCCCAAGATGTCGAGCTCGATCCCAGTTCGCGTTGAGCGAACGTTTTCTACCGTAGGCTGAGGTCGCCGAAGCCAATAACAACAAAAGCAACAACTACAGTTGGTTTGATTGACTGTATTTCAATTTTGTCCATTAAAAGCTGTACAACATTTACCGGACATTTCTTGGCTTCTAATTCGATCGATTAAATAGTTAAAACTGAATTGATGATACATTATCGATCTTCACCGAGATTACACATGTCTCTTGGCAGACTAGTATAGACGTACATACATACATACATACATACATACATACATACATATGCGTGTGTGTAAGAGTGTGTATGTGAGTGTATGGATATGTATAAATACATATAAGAATACATACATACAGGTATACTTATACACACACACACACACACACACACATATATATATGTATTATATGTGTGTATGTGTGTGTGTCCGTGTGATGGTGTGTGTGTATGTATATATATATATACATATATACATATATATATGAATATATATATAGAGAGAGAGATACATATGTATATATGCATACATACATATATATATACACACACATATATATAT
>NC_069005.1:23885040-23885942 GCF_001194135.2 Octopus bimaculoides | reverse complement strand
GAGCCCATTTTTCTATTTAAGGTTTTCTTCGATATTTTTTTAATAGGGTGAATCTGTATTAAATTTATTTGGTCTGTGAATTACACATCATTGACCGTTAATTGAAACGACCAATCCATGGCCCTTATTTGAAACAACCAATCAAACGAATCCATGTGTTTTAAATTTTAAATTTTATATTACTTTCGATTGCATTGTTATCCTTTCTCCATTTCTAACAAAACTGTCCGATGAACGGGAACGTGAAACTCAGAGTAACGGTTTTTTTTGTTATATTTCTGCTGCTTTTAAATAAAGTATATATATAATATATATATATGTGTATGTATATATGTGTATGTGTACATGTATGTATACATATATGTATATGTATAAAGGTATACATGTGTATGTGTGTGTGAGTGTGTGCATGTGTACACGTGAGAGGCAACAGGAGAGGCTGTTTAGTGGCATAGTTAAAGCAACAGACGACTTGCAATATCTGGTCCCTATTTTCTCCCAGCGACACCTTTGATATCATTGGCGCCATGGAACAACATCGTTGGCATGGTGAGGGACATCGTTCCGTGCGTGAGCACCTGGAGTGTTTTCAAAAATATATAAGTAAAGGAAATAATGTAAGATAAAATATGAACATGAACTAAAACAGTTCCATGGAGAGAAAAAAATATCTAAGAGCAGACATTCAGACATACATACATACAGACAGACAGACAGACAGACAGACTGGCAGACAGACAGACAGACAGACAGACAGACAGACAGACAGACAGACAGACAGACAGACGGACGGATAGATAGATAGATAGATAGATACGCACACTTGCACATAAATACATACATACCGTATATACATGGACAGAGAAGCAGACAACAGATGTATATGAATATGCGTGTGTGTG
>NC_069005.1:23879580-23882683 GCF_001194135.2 Octopus bimaculoides | reverse complement strand
GTGTGTGTGTGTGTGTGTGTGTGTGTGTGTGTGTGTGTGTGTGTGCGTGTGTGCGTGCGTGTGTGCGCGTGTGTTCATGTGTGCTTGTTTTTGTTTCTTTAAATATTTCTGTTTCTTTTGTAAATACTTATTTTGCATTCGCTATTTGCCGTCGTAGCTCTCTCCCACTATCTGACGAAAGCTTCTCTCTCTGCCTAAAACTCCCTTCATCCCCCTCAACCTCGCAAAAGACCCCCTGAAACTACTTAAATGAAAAAAATATATAGCAAAGAAAAGAAGCTCCCTAAAAATCAACAACGAAATAAAAAAAAAGAAAAACAATGAAATATGAAAACAACAAAAATAAATGCCATTCTCTCCATCTTAAACCGGAAACTAAAACGACATGTTCGTGAGGTTCACACCGACAGGGGGTGCTTCAATCGTTTAGCAATTTTTTTGAATGAGACTTGAGTCCGCTAGCTGATCGTAACTACTGCTTGTCTTACAATGGCTTCCCAAAAGTGCTGTTAGCAATAGCATTTCCGGGGCCTTACAGAGTTTCATCTCGAACGCCTGCAAAACGATGAGTCTTTAGAAGAGGAAGAGAGTGTACAAGTCTACCTTACAACATAGAGAAACGAAAAACCCTACATTACATCGCCAGAAGCACATTATCGACAAAATACTGCATAATTACTGCCAAAAGAAACACATTTAACTCGGTCTGTATTAGTGTATGTGTGTCTCTCTGGGTGTATGCGCATGTCTTTATGTGTGCATTATTTGCGTATATTAATTTTGGTGAATGTACATATTAAATGTTACATCCATAAGTCATATGTATATGTGTTGTGTGTGTGTGTATATATGTCTGTCTGTCTGTCTGTCCGTCTGTATATATGTATGTATGTACTTATATATACATACACATACATACACAAATATATGTACATGTGCTTGTGAATGAATATCTGTATATTCACATTTATATATATATATATATGTATGTGTGTGTGTGTGTGTGTGTGTGTGTGTGTGTGTGTATGTGCGTGTGTGTGTAGCCATGATTTATATATTATAAATTTGCACGTAAATATGTGTGTTTATGTGTGTTTTCGTATGTGTATGCGTATGCATAAATTTAAGTGCATGTATATATTTTTGATATATGTGTGTATAAAGAATGAAACATACACACTTACTCTCACACACTTACACACACAAATACACTTATACACACACACACACACACACAAACTCGCACTCTCATACATACATATACATACACATATATACACATATATATATTTACACAAAGATCGATACAGTAGTAATTATGTCTCGTTATATGTAACTAGATATGATTCTTCACCAACACCACCTCCTTTATCGGACCCAACAACCACACCTTCCATATTTCAGCTGCACCTCGACCAACGTCATCGTTTTTATGAGATGTATTCTATACATTCTATGTAGAGAATGTACTCCAGGCATTCTCAGTGCCTCATGTATCGATCAAACTGGCTGGTGTTTGACTGACCGATTCACGGTTATCCGCAAGGCATCCAATTCGGCAATAAAACATCTGTCTCTCGCCACTTCCGCTCCGCGGTCCACGCGACATGCCATCTATCCGTGTTTGACTCTATACACAGGATCTATGTACTCAAAATCTCGCCGAAAGTAGTGATTTATATTTTCCCTCCAAATCTTCGCTCCTTTCTGTCTCAAATCACAACCAATCCGCCTTTAACAATACCACCGATAATCCATAGACACGCGCATATTTACGCATATGCTGATAGGCAAAAATCCAGCCACGCACACAACGCAGCCATATACATTCGTAACACCCAACTCATTTATGTCTAAAATAAGCACCACACAAAAACACATCTATTCTCATAACTCTCTCTCACTCACACACAAACACGATGCATACAGACCTGATAAATTTACGCGCACACAATCGCACACACAAGCATGCATTAATACGCACGGACAGAAATTCTCTACTCGCCCATTCGCTCTCCTCTCTTTGAACACCAGACTTGGCCAACTCATCTACTTTTGGCCAACCAACGGCTACGATGTAAAATAACCAGCTCAGATGAGCTACTTCGCCTTGAAATCTTCCTTTAATTGTAACATTTCTCACGTCTTTCTTTTCATTTTTGCAACCGTTCGTTTATATTTTGAAGAAACATCACGACTTTTTCCACTTCTCTCAACATCAGTCAACAATTTCGATCAGGATAGTATTCCGCCAGTGTGTGTGTGTGCGTGCGTGTGCGTGTGTGTGTGCATGTGTGTGAGTGTTTTGTTCAACCGAACTCTCTAAATCTCTATAAATTTATGTGTGTATGAATGTGTGAGTGAGTGAGTGCGTACGCGCGCGCGCGTGTATATGTGTGTGTGTACATATGCATATACATATATATATAGTAATAACGGTTGTAATTCTGAAATTACTCCTCCTCCTCCTCCTGACACTGAGAAATACCAGCATTACAATAAACAATTACATTTAACTTCAATATTAATTTTCCTCTTATTTTAAACTCCGTGGAAGTTTGTGTAATCTTATACGCACACATACTCTTTTATTCTTTTACTTGTTTCAGTCATTTGACTGTGGCCATGCTGGAGCACCTCCTTGGGAAGTTTTAGTCGAACAAATCCACCCCAAGACTTATCTTTTAAGCCTAGTATTTATTCTCTTGCAGAAGCGTTAAGTTACGGGGACGTAAACACACAAACACCAGTTGTCAAGTGGTGATGGGGTAGTGGGACAACACACACACAAAGGCACACATACACACACACACACACGCACACACACGCACACACACACACACATATAAATATATAAATAAATAAATATATATATATATATATATATATATATATGTGTGTGTGTGTGTGTGTGTGTGTAGCGCAGGAGTGGCTGTGTGGTAAGTAGCTTGCTTACCAACCAAATGGTTCCGGGTTCAGTCCCACTGCGTGGCACCTTGGGCAAGTGTCTTCTACTATAGCCTCGGGCCGACCAAAGACTTGTGAGTGGATTTGGTAGACGGAAACTGAAAGAAGCCCGTCGTATATATGTATATATATATAT
>NC_069005.1:23872569-23878849 GCF_001194135.2 Octopus bimaculoides | reverse complement strand
TATATATATATATATATATATGCATATATGGGTACAGGACATTACCAACGTAAACAACATGAAGTATGAAAACAAACGAGTTAAATATGCAAACAGCGAGAAAAAAGTGTAAAATAGGACAAGTAACACAAGGAACGACACTTCATCAGTTGTCGGCTGTCTACTTACTCCTCATTTCAAGCATTCAACGCCAATATGAGTCTTCGAAGACAGTTGGTCCCATAAATACTAAAATAAAATTTTGGATTTATGGAGGGTCAAAGTTGGGAACAAAACAGTGGAGACATGCAAGGAAAGCGAACATACACACACACCGTAAAAGATATAGCAGTAGTCTATTAAGACACAGTTAAATATATGTTCGGTTATATATATATATATATATATGCGCGTGTGTGTGTGTGTGTGTGTGTGTGTGTGTGTGTGTGTGTGTGTGTGTGTATGAATGTATGTATTATGTAAACACACACATATACACACAGGTCGAGAAAGATGTGTAAGCAGAAACTTCGAAGTTACTGTCAACCTTTTCCTTGTACAAAGCTTTGAGTAATCCTTCAGTTTAATATTAAATTTATCATATATATAAGACATAGAGCAAGCATTAATGTATGCACATGTGTGTGTACGCGCGTTTTGTGTGTGTGTGTGTGTGTGTGTGTGCTTGTGCCTCTGTGTGTAAGGGTGGTGTTCATAAGTAACATAAACGCGTATTCAAATATTGTCATTTGCTGACGTCATCACATAAGTCAGTTTTATCGTACACAAGTGTTTTTATCCTTTTATATCCTCTCTTTCTACGTGCATTCCCCCTCTCTCTCTCATTCACTCACTCACTCACTGTGTGACCTCAATTAGCTCCTATATGTATTTTTACATACATCACTTATATGCTTTTTGTTTGTTTTTTTTTTCTATATTTATGCATTTTTAATATGGCTATTTTAAGTGCTGTGCAGCCGGCGAGCTGGCAGAAACGTTAGCACACCGGGCGAAATGCTTAGCAGTATTTTGTCTACCGTTACGTTCTGAGTTCAAATTCCGCCGAGGTCGACTTTGCCTTTTATCCTTTCGGGGTCGATAAATTAAGTACCAGTTACGCACTGGGGTCGATGTAATCAACTTAATCCATTTGTCTGTCCTTGTTTGTCCCCTCTATGTTTAGCCCCTTGTGGGCAATAAAGAAATAAGAAACGTTAGCACGCCGGACGAAATGCTTAGCGGTATTTCGTCTGCCGCTGCGTTCTGAGTTCAAATTCCACCGAGGTTGACTTTGCCTTTTATCCTTTCGGGGTCGATAAATCGCGTACTGGGGTCGATCTAATCGACTGACCCCTTCCCCCAAAATTTCGGGCCTTGTGCCTTGAATAGAAAAAGTATTTCAATTGCTGTGCACACTCTCCGTTATATAAACATATATGTGCATTGGATAATATTTTGTATTCAATCCGGAGAGTATATATTTATCTGTAAATAATACTTGAAAATTTTTTTCTGGTTCTGCACTTTTGCTTACGTATGATAGCAATACTCTATATATTTTATTTACCAGCGCCAGTATTAGTAGATCATTACCACGAGACTAAAATTTGGAAAATTGAGTGCATTGAAACTCTGCTTTAAGTTTATCAAACAGAGAATAGAAGTCAGTGCTGTACAACACACCAACCCTTTTAAACTCTATGTTTCGTTGGTGAACGGGCTGATTTTTTGCATGGAAGCCGTTTCCGCACCATGGATCCAGATTAATATAATAAGTTCTCTTCTCTCTTCTTAACTCTCTAATCACAGTAAAGGATTAATCACTATTTGTTTTGTGCTTCACAAGTCAATGCGATTTTACTCGCAAACAGAAAAAAATCAGTTATTTGGACCGAAATATCTTTAAAAAGGCTGGCACTCCGTCAATTACGACGATGAGGGTTCCAGTTGATCCACTCAACGATCAACGAACACCCTGCTCGTGAAATTAACGTGCAAGTGGCTGAGCACTCCGCAGACGCAGGGAGATTCAGCGTGACACAGAATGTGATAAGGCTGGACCTTTGAAATGCAGGTACTATTCATTTTTCCCAAGTTAGTGAACTGAAGAAACGAGAAATAAAGTAACTTGCTCAAGAACACAATGCGCGGCCAAGAATCGAACTCCCGACCTTACACTCGTGAACCGAATAGCCGAACCTCTAAGCCACGCACCGTCACGCAACTTACTCGATAAATTTGACACTTGGAGCGTTACATCAGTTTGTGCACCAAAATCTCTGACACGAAAAAAAAAAATCGTTGACATTTATTAGTTGCCCTTTAGCAACGGCAGATGTCTTACGACTAACGTCTCAGCCTTGTTAAAAACGATCGTTTTGCACTTTTTAAATATTACTAGCATTGGTTATAGTCCTTGCTGCTGTTGCCTGGTAACTGATAATCCATAAACAACAACGCCAGCAATGTAAGTCTGCTTCATACACGTGGTTCGCATTGTCGTGGCTTGCGTGACGTAAACACAATCGAAACCAATCAAATCAATACATAATTACACTGTGTGACAAAATTCTTATTTATTTATTAATTTATCTATTTATTGTCTTTGTTCAATGTCATTTCCTATTTAATTTCTATCTATAAATCAACGAAAATCACCACTATTCCCTTCAAACGTTGCTTTTCTCACCTGGACATCAATGTTTTGAAACTGACCAATTTTCCATTACATTTCAAACAGATTCAGCTCTGCGTTGCTGAAGCAGAAATATTGTTGTAGTAAATATTCTGCTCAATACCACAGATTTGCTTGTCAGTTGCTTGACCTTAACCACTTGAGAATGTCCCTTAGCAGCTGACGAGAATGTCCCTTAGCATCTCTGATGATGAGCAGGAGTAGTTGGGGAGCATCATAGCCATGTGTTGAGAGGGATTCTTTGGGGTTTTAGTAAATGTAAGAAAAGCAAATTTTGAATGAAATATGAGCTATTTTTCATACTTTCTAAAGGAAAGCAAATAGGAAATAACAGTTGCTACCGAAGGACAAAAATGGTGTTAAACAGTGTTATTTGTCATAAAATTCGACAGGAATCTATTGGTGAATTGACCAAGTTGTGAGAGTGTTAGATTGCTTTGCTGTATTCGCCCTGGCTCTCTGTGCTTTGAGTTCAAATACTACTACCGAGGCCAGCTTTGTCTTTCATTTTTTCAGGACCATTATATATCGTTTCCAGAAGTCTATAAATATAGTGCAAGTCCAGTATAGGATCAATTCTGTTTTTAATGTGAGCAACACAACAAGCTATTGTAGTTGTTATTTAGCCCCAGGTCAGGCCTGATCCAACAGACCTGTCACTGAAGGCGTTCCGCCTATGACTATCCCGTCTTTCACAAAGACACAATATATACATAGGACTAACTTCGGCTTTTAAAATAGAGTCGTGTGATTCGTAGGTGATTTGTCTTCTATTTCTAGCAGATCTTCCGAGTACATATAGACTTCTTTACTGATAATGATGGTGATGGTTGTGGTTGTGGTTGTGGTGGTAATGGTTGTGGTGGTGGTGATGGTTGTAGTGGTCGTAGTGGTCGTGGCAGTTGTGGTGGCTGTAGTGATCGTAGTGGTCGTGGCAGTTGTGGTGGTTTTGGTTGTGGTTTTGGTTGTGGTGGAGATGGTACTTGTAGTGGTGGTGGTGGTGGTTTTGGAGGTGGTGATCGTAGCTGTGGTAGTTATGACAGTCGTAGTGATCGTGATGGTTCTGGTAGTTGTGATGGTTGTAGTGATTGTTCTGGCTGTGGTGGTGTGGTTGTGGTGGTTGTGGTGGTGGTTGTAGCTGTGGTAGTTGTAGTGATGGTGGTTGTTGTGGTAGTGGCGGTGATAATAGTTGTGGTCGTGGTGGTTGTAGTGGTTGTAATGATGGTGGTGGTGGTGGTGGTGGTTATTGTGGTAGTTGTAGTCGTGGTGGTTGTTGTGGCTGTAATGATAGTGGTTGTGGTAGTGGTGGCTGGTTGTGGTGATGGTGGTGGGATGATGGTGGTTATGGTCGTCGGCGTGGTAGTGGTGATATTGCTTTTGTTGTTGTCTCATTTTTTTTAATAATCCCGAAGACATATCATTAATGCTCTTCCGACCATGACCATTAGTATAAATATATTGTGAAATAGACTTTTATGATTACATTATTCAGTGAATCCTTCTTTATGATGCGGAAGAGATTTCACTGTTATTTCTATCCTATTTTTTAAGGTATTTGTACATTAAACAAGGTGACAGTAGAGTGTAATTTATAAGAGATTTGACTGCTATTTCTAGGAGGTTCCTCCCTTGATATCCCAAGAGTTTTTCTAACGTTAATGATACGAAATAATTGCAAGCAGTAACCCTTTTCTTCCTCGTGATGTTCTCAGAACTGACGGATTACGTCAGAGATATACGAGATCGAAGTAAAGTAGCCATGTTAGAATCGATTATCGCTGGTTACTAAGATGCGAAAAAAAGAAAAAAGAAAAGAAAAGAAAAACTATCTAAAACGTTGTATTAACAAAACTAACTTAAAAAACATTTTAATAAACCGAGTTGTAATTGAAAATGATTGAATATTAAAAACCCTCTGTCCTTTGTACAGAGATTTTAACATTTCTGCATGTTAGAAGTAGTCGCGCTGTTTAATACTATTTGTTAGAGCAGTAACCGACCGATATTTTGTTAACAATAAAGCGGAATGGAGATTAAATCCTATAGAAATCCTAAAATAACTTCTGTTCGATTAAGTATGCCTCACTGAAACATGAAGGTATTAATTGGATTATTGCTGAATAAATACCCTGTCAGGGAGTTTATGAGAATCGGCAGAAATGTAATTGCTTTTGTTGAGCGAGAATAGCATGTTAGACTGAGTAGAAGGATATCTGATATCCAGCAACAGAGAGAGAATTTTATTTCCCCCAACGAAAGCTATAACATCCGTACGGTAACGTTGCATGCTCCACGCGATTTACATACATGCTTACTATATCACGTGACCCAACCTGATGGTCAGGTGATCAGTGTGTTATTTAATATGATTATCAGTTCGATGAAAGGAAGCTTGGTTTATTCAGTTAAGGAAGGCTTCCTCCGGAGATAATGGATCGCTTGCAACTGCAGCTTTGTTTTGGATAAACACTTTTACAGCGGGAACACATTAATAAACATTGAATAAGCAAATAACCGGACGTATTATAAACTCGTTACCGACCGGATGTGAATCCACAACAAGAAGGAAGGGAAAGACCTTCATGAAATTTATCAAACATTAAATGACGACAAATTAACTGATGCGAGCGCAAAGGACTAACAAATACTCTAATTCAGCCTACAAAAATGTACATACGAGAGGAGCTTGTTTCGGTTTATTTCACTCCGAGACAATAAGCCGATGTTTAGCAAGTTGATTAAAAATGAATACAAAAAATATTTGATTTCGATACTAAAAGTACAATAATGGATCGATTCAGTGAGACAAGTTGTTCTCGCTTTTTTTTTTTTTTTGTCACTCTCTCTATCTCCTTCTCGCTTCCGTTCTGTTTGTCTTTCTCGAAGAAATCAGTTGTTGTTAGACCAGGTCTGAAAATGCCCAAGCTATACCGTGTATCATGACAATGTCCTACCCATACGACTCCATCATATGTCGAGGAGGCAAAACATTGCTCGATAATTACAAGTATAGTAATTCGTTATTGATTTTTCACGCAGTCACAAAGCCTAAAGCTTGCAAGAGGAGAACGGTCGATCACACCGATTCCAGTACTTTGTTTACCAGTATTTTATTTCATCGACCGAGAACGGATGAAATGTGAAGTTGACATTGGTAAGATTTGTACTCGAAATATAAACGATCGGAATTAGTATCACGAGACATTTTGGTGTTCTAACGATCCTGCCAATCGTTTTCCTAGAAAGTGGAACAAATAGTTATAGACACAGTTTAATATGAAGAGGATATGAATATATTATTATTTGTGGAGGCGCAATGGTGCAATGGTTAGGGCAGAGGACTCGCGGTCATAGGATCGCAGTTTCGATTCCCAGACCGGGCGTTGTGAGTGTTTATTGAGCGAAAACACCTAAAGCTCCACGAGGCTCCGGCAGGGGATGGTGGCGAACCCTGCTGTATTCTTTCACCACAACTTACTCTTACTTCCTGTTTCTGTTGTGCCTGTAATTCAAAGGGTCAGCCTTGTCACACTGTGTCACGTTGAATATCCCCGAGAACTACGTTAAGGGTACACGTGTCTGTGGAGTGCTCAGCTACTTGCA
>NC_069005.1:23870911-23872361 GCF_001194135.2 Octopus bimaculoides | reverse complement strand
GGGGTCGATAAAATAAGTACCTGTTGAGCACTGAAATCGATGAAATTGACTTACGCCCTTCTCCGATATTGCTGGCCTTTTTTCAAAATGTGAAACCCATATTGGATATCACAAAGGCGGTGAGCTCACAGAATCGTTAGCACACAGGACAGAATGCTTAGAAGCGTTTGAAATTTGAATACCCGGAATTTAGAACCAATATTAGATATCGCAAAACATTTATTGCCCCATCCCTAATGTCAGCTGCAGTTTCAAAGAAAGATGACAGTTCTTATGCATGTAGATATAACCACTTCGCAAACACTGACATCCAACGATGATTATAGGCATTAGCTACTATTGAGGAGGTACTGGGAAATTTAAATGGATCGTACTTCTATTCAACACTCGATCTTAATGCAGGCTACCACCAAATAGAATTAAATCTATTGCATCATACAG
Source organism: Octopus bimaculoides (assembly GCF_001194135.2). Classification (NCBI taxonomy): domain Eukaryota; kingdom Metazoa; phylum Mollusca; class Cephalopoda; order Octopoda; family Octopodidae; genus Octopus; species Octopus bimaculoides. Next base: position 23,871,920 of record NC_069005.1, on the reverse strand, counting down.
CAACATTTGCTTCTTCAAGTGAATTATATCTGTAGAAGCATTTGATTTTTGGCATCTCCTCAGGAAATCATTAGCAGTCAGTAAAAATTTGGTATATAAGCAACATTGAAAATGATAGTGCGGTCTATGGTAGTCTCCAAAAGACCACGGCATGATACTGAACCAGTGTTTAACAATACTGCGTAGCTATAGCCTCGTATTAAATTACAAGAAATATATTTCTGGTGTGAAACAGATAGTATATTTTTGTTTAAGTGTTTCAAATGGGCGAATTAGTACCGACAGGGAATAAGTGTAATCACGTGACTCATTTTAATCATCCCTCTGCACTTGTCTTTTCCACCCTCAGCACTAACTGAATCTTGAAGTTCTGAGTGATTACTCAACTTCTTTCGTCGTTTTATACATTCAGCTGCTAAGACAAATATGCTAGAAGGGAGAGAGAGAGAGAGACAGAGAGACAGAGAGAGAGAAGATGCAGAGCAAGAGTGAGAGAAAAGGAGAGCGAAAGTGAGAGAAATTTCAGTGGGGGTAATAAAGAACAGAACAAATTCCAGGAATTTAAACAATTCATAACATCACATATGATACCATCACACTTTGACACGAACAGAAAGCTTTTGTTTACGTTGATGTCAGCCATGTTTGATTGGGTGTCATATTGTAACCGCATAGTGGAGGAGCGAATGTCATGTTATGTGCTACGCAACAAAAATCGAACAACGGCGTCGTCAAACTGATGAGGAAAGCTTTGCTGTGGTAGGGACAAGTAAAACATTTATGACGTATCTCTATGTGAAACCATTTAACATCTTAAGTGACCATCAACCACTTTTTAATATTGCTTCCAAATTTTGGCATAAAGCCAGCAATTTCGGGGAAGGGGGTGCGTCGATGTAATCGATCCCAGTACTCAACTAGTACTTGTTTCACCGACCTTGAGAGGATAAAAGGCGAATTCGACCTCGGTGGAATTTGAACTTAGAACGTGAAGACGGACGAAATGCCG
>NC_069005.1:23869936-23870811 GCF_001194135.2 Octopus bimaculoides | reverse complement strand
ATAATAATAATAATGGTTTCAAATTTTGGCACAAGGCCAGTAATTTTGGGTGAGAGGGTAAATCGAATGCATAATGAGGATAATAATGGTTAATAATAATTGTCGACTACACAGTATAGTAGCGTTAGTTGGGCACCGTTTGTGAGAAAAGCAGCACCATGACACAATTCACGCTGCTAGAAATTTGGAAACGAAATGCTGTACTGCTTGGCATTCATACTGGAAGCTCCTATATGAACATTGGAGAGTGTTTGGGTGTCAATCTGAGGACAGTGCAAGCTGAAGACATGTACTGGGCGTGATAAAAATCAAACGTCCAGTGAACATCATGGTGTTTGGAGTGATGGCAACGATATGCCTCCATTCATCTTCCCCCTCGGCCACACACTCAGCACAGAGACCTACATCAAGTGCCTGGGTCAAGAGAATGGCTGCTGGGACACCCTATGCCTGGCAACAAGTCTCTGTACCATGCCACATAAGCAGGAGAACCCAGTCATGACTGTCAGACAATTTCTGCGACCACATCACTCCTAACATCTGGCCACCTAACTCCCCAGACTGCATTTCCCTTCATTATTATGTATGTGGGGCACAGTTGAGCGAGAGACCAACAAAATTCCTTGTAACACCAAAAATGAACTGAAGGAAAACAAGGACTATGGGAGCATCTACCAACAAGGAGACCGTCCAGAAGAGTTGCAGGAGATTCCGAAGTCGTCTGGAGGCCGTGGATGAAGTCAGTGGCGATTTTATTGAATAAATTTACACTTTAGTATTTCAAGATTCTTTATATAATTTCTGTAAATGTATCTATGAAATGTAAGTATTATTTTCATTTTTGCGTAATTTAGACGACAGTTTATTCACCACAC
>NC_069005.1:23868699-23869383 GCF_001194135.2 Octopus bimaculoides | reverse complement strand
TATATATATATATATATATTACATACAAAAGTTATATTACAATTTTAATCTTCGGATGTTTTTAATATGCTAGACCACTGGTTTTAATTCATTAATATCAATTTCTACCCACATTAATAAATTTATTTATATATATATATGCATTCTTTCGTGGGAATTTCAACATCAACAGGGTATTTTTGCATGTATGTGTATATATGTGCAATACTAGGAGCCAGTACATGTGCAGATTTGTATGGTTTCTTTTATGTATGTATTCTCATGCATGTAGATGCATGTCTAGACATGCGCACGAATGGTAAACGTCTGGAAAGTTTTACAAATTTTTACACTTCCAATAATGGCTTGTATCTGCAGTCTTCAAATCAGCTTTCCCCCTTTCTGGTTTTGAGAAGCCTAATTTCTCAAGATTGGTAGTTAGGCATGTATGTATGTATGTATGTATGTATGTATGTATGTATGTACGTATGCATGTACGTACGCGCACACATACATGACCATACCTATAGACACCAGTGACAGGTTACCAAGAAAAAGGCGGAAAATGACATGAGTTCATTTCTGCACACGAGCTGTCTATTCGGGAAATCGTGACGGACGTGTATTTACTTGATATCGTGTCTGTAAATATACATATATACATACATACATACATACATACATACATACATACATACATATATA
>NC_069005.1:23864442-23865606 GCF_001194135.2 Octopus bimaculoides | reverse complement strand
GTGTGTGTGTGTGTGTGTGTGTGTGTGTGTGTGTGTGTGTGTGTGTGTGTGTGTGTGCGTGTGTGCGTACGTGCGTACGCGCATTGAATGATTATAAAGTCAGAGTTTATTAAAACACATTTGACTTTCAAAGTGTTATGGAATCTACTACAGACACAATTAATTTTTTTTTATGAACGCCTGTTTTCAAACTGATGACCGTTTTGGTCCATGCACTACTGGCAACGCAAAGCAATGGAATTGAAGACTTCAAGAAACATTTCCTTCTATATGTGTGTCCATTCTCGTTCAGTGGCTGCTCTCAATTCGTTGACTCTTGCTGCTTTTGTACCACCAACTCTGTCTTTAATGTATCCACCGTACAAATGTACACCAAGTAGACCCTTACATTACTATATTAGTCTAGTGGGTGTTCCACCTTGCTGGAAATACTTGGCGTTACACATTATCACAGCAAGTTCAAGTAAATGGGATCAGTCCTAGAAACGTCACCAAAAACGAAAACCGTCCAATTAATCCGTTTGATGATAAGCTACACCATACTGCGATGCCGGGTAAATTAACATGATATCCCTCTGTAATATGCAGATTCTCATGCTCCCTATAGGTGCAACTGTGGCAGTTGATTGAGCCATTTTCTTGAGCGTCGGATTCACAAACATGAGGTAATGAGTTCGATTCCTGGATCGGGTTGTGTGTTGTTTTTGAGCAAGACATTATTTCAATGTTACCAAGTTGCAGCAGCCTTTGCCTTTCCCTTAGATAACATCAGTAGCGTGAAGAGAGGAAGTTGGTATGCATGGGCAACTGCTGGTCTTCCATAAACTACCTTGCCCAGACTTGTGCCTCGAAGAGAAACTTTCTAGGTCATTCATGACCGAAAGGGGTCTCTTTACCCTTTTAAGCCTCATCATTCTAAGCAATCTTTGTTGGAAAGTGTACATCAACACATCTTCAATGTATTGCCAAGTACCACTCGCAGAACTCCACTCCTCGGTTTGGTGGATGGGATGGATAGGGAAGGTGGGGTTGGATTGTGTAGGGGTGACGATGAAGGGAGAAGGGGAAGGTAGAAGGTGGGTAGGAGTGAAGAGAAGAGAAGAGAATGAAGAGAAGTAGGAGTCGGAGCAAGAGAGGAGAGGTGGGTGGGAGGAAGTAGGTGTG
>NC_069005.1:23862688-23863601 GCF_001194135.2 Octopus bimaculoides | reverse complement strand
ATATATAAATTAATGATAAGGAAAACAGAGGTTTCCATTTCTGGAAAGACGTGATTGAGTGTAGAATAAAACTGGATATATTATTTCTTCTCTACAGACAACATGCAGTCTCTACAAGACATATGGATTTACCGATGTGAAGATATAAGGATAGTAAAATAATCTAACTGGAGTTTTCCTACACTCACGGAGGTTAGCCATCATTATTAACCAGTAGAAGTGAATACGGTATCCGCTAGGATTGTATATCCCTACCAACCTAATTTGGAAAGTTACCTTCTCCTCCTCCCACTCTAATCCCACCAAGCGTATACACGCACACATATGTAAAGATGCGTGGCTTTGTGGTTAGGGCATTCGGTTTACGATCGTAAAATCTGACTCACCGCGGCCCATTGCTTCCTTGAACAAGGCACTTTATTTCACGTTACTACAATCCACTCAACTGGCAAAAACGAGCACTTGTAATTCAAAGGGTCGGCTTTGTCAAATGTTGTGTCATGACCAGTCTCCCTAAGACCTGCGTCTAGAGTATGTATGTCCGTGGAGTACTCGGCCACTTGTACGTTAATTTCATGAGTAGGCCGATTGTATCAGCTGGAACACTCATCGTCGTAACCGACGGAATGCCACAATATGAACACATATATGTATGTATGTATGTATATGCATATATATATGTACGTGTTTGTGTGTGTGTGTATGTGCATGCGTCCGTGCACGCACGCGCAGCATCCGTGCACGCACGCATGCACACACACACACACAGCTACATCCACACACACACACACACACACACACACACACACACACACACAAACTGATGCCGGTCTTTAATTAAAACAGCTATAGAATATTTTCATCACCAAAGAATGTTAAACTGTCATTAAAACGAATTATTGACATTTCATTA
>NC_069005.1:23861023-23861622 GCF_001194135.2 Octopus bimaculoides | reverse complement strand
AGGAGAAGGAGGAGGAAGAGGCAGAGGAGGAGGAAGAGGAAGAGGAAGAGGAGGAGGAAGAGGAAGAGACAGAGGAGGAGGAAGAGACAGAGGAGGAGGAAGAGGAGGGGGAAGAGGAGGAGGAGGAGAAGAAGAAGAAGAAGAACAAGAAGAAGAAGATGAAGATGAAGAAGAGGAAAGAGCGGGATAGTTAGAGAAAGAAAGAATTTCGTTTGTATGAGAGAGGAGGGGAATATGAGTGAGCGTCAAAGATGGTGAGAGATAGAATGAGAGAGAAAAGATCGAGATTGAGAATACGTGTGAGAGAAAGAGAGAGAGAGAGAGAGAGAGAGAAAGTGAGAGAGAAAATGAGTGAAAGAAGGGATGAGGGAAAGTAAGAGGAGTATTAGTGCAGGTAAGAGGGAAAGTGAGAAAGGTTGTGGGAAGAGGAGGAAAAAGAATGAGGAAGGAAGAGAAGGAGTTAGAGATTGTGTATGAGAAGGAAGAGAGAAAGAGAAAGAAAAGGAGTAAAAAGGAGTAAGGAAGGGAGTTCACGCATGTGGGGAGCGTGTGTGTGTGCGTGTATGTGTGTGTGTGTGTGTGTGTGTGTGTGTGTGTGT
>NC_069005.1:23859119-23860384 GCF_001194135.2 Octopus bimaculoides | reverse complement strand
ACGTTACAATATTTGTTTTGATACGATAAAGAACACAAAAATCAGTTTGAGATTTTTAATGAAAGCATTTTTTTATCATAAACAAAAATGTTGTCGTTGCTAGAAACGACAAACACCGGGATAGTTCGAAGCTTATTGTTGTCGGAATAGCAGTCGTTGTCGTAAGTTTCTTGATGTTAGCTGGTCATGGTGCGTTGCTGCCACCGCTGTCCATAGCTTTTGTGCTGTGACAGCACTCTCGCCTGCTGCTGGTTTTGCTACTGTCTGCTGACTGCCATGTGATGCGTCCGGTCTATTGTCTACACCTAATGGCCAAAGTATACTGACTACATGATGGTGGTCTCGGTCAGAAAAATCGCACCGAAGACGAAATCGTTGTTTTACTTTCGGTCTGGTCTAACGACCCTCCATGTTTGTCTTCGTTCGGTTTCCTTGTATGTCTCCACTCTCCTGTTTTTGTTCCCAACTTTGACCCTCCATAAATCCAAAATTTTATTTTGGTACCTATGGGAGCAACTGTTTTGGAAGACTCATATTGTCGTTCAGTGCTCGAAATGAGGAGTAGATAGACAGCTGACAACTGATGAAGGGTCGTTCTTTGTGTTACTTGTCCTGTTTTCCATTTGTTTCTCTCGTTGTTCGCGTATTGAGTTCTGTTTTCGTATTTCATGTTGTTTACTGTCGGTAATGTCATGTACACATATATGCATGTTTTCGTTCCTCCTCTCTCACATTTCCTAGCCTTCTCTTTCACTTCACTCTGTCCCTTTCATTTTTTCTCGCCCCTCCTTAATTCGTCTATCCCTCTGCCTCTACCGCTCTCTCTCTTCTCATCCCACATGACCGGTGTTCGGTTAAGCCTGACCTTTCTTTCTTTGTTCGACTACCATCCGTGCAACATCTGTATTCCTCCCTATGCCTGTCCAATCTTATGTCCCTGCCGTAATGCTTCACTTCCACACACGCCAGCTTAATTTAATTCATCCTTAGTCGAAAGACACCTGTTGTTATGTCCTGTTAGTTGCATTTGTATTTGTGTAACATTTCTCTGTTTTTTTTTTTTCGTCCTTGTTTTTGTATACATTCGCTGCTTTCTTCCAAGGAATCTAATGATCTTAGCTTAGTTTTTCCTTGGGGCTGGCCAGATTGGAGCAATCTTGAGTATAACCAGCCGAAATTGCAAAGATAATCTGGAACTCGACTGAGGAAAGAAAACTCCGAATGACCCGTCCTTGCTTTCTTTGTATCGTCTGTCTGGATATTTT
>NC_069005.1:23855225-23856428 GCF_001194135.2 Octopus bimaculoides | reverse complement strand
ATTCTTAGTGCAAGTTTTGAAGAGTACAGTTCGGTTTTAACAGTTATTTTTTCAAAGTTATAATGGAAATGACAAAGGAGCTTATTCGGCATATTTTGCTTTATGAGTTCAATAAAGGCAACAACGTAATTGTAAGTGCGAGGAATATTAATGTAGTATATGGGGATTGGGCAATAAGCGTAAGCCAGTATCAACGGTGGTTCCAGAAACTCCGAGTCGGAAACTACATCTTAGAAGACGAGCCTCGTCCTGGAAGATCTGTAGAGCTTGACGAGGACTCCTGCAAACCCTAGTGGAACAAAATCCCATCGTAACTGTTGAGGAACTAGCAGAGAAGCTTGGATTTGGTCATTCAACCATTCATCTACACCTGCGTGTTAATGAAAAAGTCGTACGCAGAGAGTGAATGTGTGCTCGTCTTCACGCATGAAATTATTTTTGACCGAATAGTGACTGGTGACGAGAAATGGGTTCTCTATAAAAATGTCAACGCCGAAGACGATGGGTAGGAATAGGAGAAACACCGGCACCCCAGGCTATAGAAGATCTTAATCCATGTGAGATGTTATCTTTTTGGTGGGATATGAAAGGTTTAGTCCACATTGAACTTTTAAACCCAAACCAAACGATAACAAAGGAGATCTACTGCGGAGCAGCTTGAGCGGCTTAAGTCAGCGCTAGAAGAAAAACGACCATCTTTGGTTTGAAGATGAAAGGTGTTCTTCCATCAGGATAATACAGCGAGGATGACATTCTAAAACCTGGAGCAGTTTGAATGGGCAATGATGCCTAACTCACCCACCATATTCGCGGGACATTGCCCCTTCTGATTATCATTTATTCCACAGTCTTCAAAATCATTTTGGATGGAAAAAATATGAATTCTGTAGACGAGGTTAGAACAGTAATGGAGGAGTATTTTTCGTCACGGACAAGTGAATTTTAGAAGTCTACCAGATAGATGGAAGAGCATTGTAGAAAATGAAGGAGAGTATATTTTAGATTAAAAAACTACTTTGTTTATCTTAATTTTGAAAAATAAAAAGTATTAAAAACCGCATTATTTATAGGATGACTCAATATGTTTGCATGTATATATGTATGTTCACCTTTGCCGAACCGCTAAGTTATGGAGATGTAAACACACCAACATCGGTTGTCAAACGATGGTGATGGGGAAAAACACAGACACACAAACACATA
>NC_069005.1:23852615-23854157 GCF_001194135.2 Octopus bimaculoides | reverse complement strand
ACAAACGGATTAAGTCGATTATATCGACCCCAGTGCGTAACTGGTACTTATTTAATCGACCCCGAAAGGATGAAAGGCAAAGTCGACCTCGGCGGAATTTGAACTCAGAACGTAGCGGCAGACGAAATACCGCTAAGCATTTCGCACGGCGTGCTAACGTTTCTGCCAGCTCGCCGGTGTGTGTGTGTGTGTGTGCGTGTACGTCACTCTGCCGGTCACTATATATATTATATATATATGTCTAGTCCCACTTCCTAACACTTTCATTTACACACACACTCTCTCCTCCTCCCCTTCTCCTCCTCCACCTCCTCCTCCGCCTCCTCCCTCTGTGTATATGCAATGAGACGTAATGTTCAAGCAACCAAGCGTGAATATTTCTGCCGTGACCTATGTCTGATGGTGAATACACTGAGGAACAAATGCCATTGTGGTTAATATAACGCAACCGCTCTCACACACGCGCACACACACACACATATATGCACACACACACATGCACACACACACACACATATACATACACACTTGCATGCACACTTATATAGATACATGCATATATATATACTTATGTATCAAAACCTTTACATATATATAATGTACATATATATACGTGTGTGTGTGTGTGTGTGTGTGTGCGTATATACATGCATACACAACTCACGCATATACATGTACATGCATGCGTACATACACAAAGATTTATACACAGATGCTCACGCACACGCGTACGCACACACTCACACATATACACACATGTAAAAATACCCAAGCACTAATGTAAAATATGTAAAAGTCAATGGATCTCCGTCAGTTATTGACGTTCCCATTCGTTCAGTCAACTGAAACTACCGACTCCATTGAGATAATAACAGGAACAAAACAGGAGTACACAATATGAATATACTCTTAATAGGAATACACAATTTTTAGTTATTAACAGGAGTACAGAGTATGTAGTTATTACTAGGAGTACATAGAATACACTTATGAACTGGAGTACACATTGTATACAGTGTATAGTATTAGTTTCACGCTGAAAGGAAAAAGAAATAAGAAAATGTTCGATAATTCAAAGTATTTTCCTTTACCGTTTATTGAACAGAGGAGCGGTACCCGTGAGCCTTTAATTAGTGGAGCTTAGGAGGATTCCGAGAGTACTAGGAGTAAGGGGTAAAGTTCCATTAAACCAAAAGTTTTGACTCAACTGCATGCAATAGACCAGCGGTAGTACGACACCGAGTGCGCCTAATATAAGATCCGTACAGAATCAACGCGACACAGTCAGTGACAAAACTGGCCCTTTAAATTAGGGGTACAATTGATCCAGTGATACGAACCTTCAGACTTCCATATTTTTGGTCTAATGAAAGAGACACTGAGAGGCAAACATTACAGTTGTGATGAAGAAGCGAAAATCCAAGCGGTTTTGTTTCTTTGCATCATTACCTTTCTCTCTCGCCCTTATATACTCACACACACATGCATACAAACATACATACATAACGATACACACACATATGTGTGTATATATATATATAT
>NC_069005.1:23851701-23852446 GCF_001194135.2 Octopus bimaculoides | reverse complement strand
TATATACTTGGAAAAGGATGCGTGGCGTTCGATCATATATATATATATATATATATATATATAGGAGTGGCTTATCACACAGCTACATGGAGCGCCGCCTAGCCAAGGGAGATAACCTACTTATTGGAAAGCCCTATAGGGCTTCGAAATTCCCACATTCATTCAGAACATTCACAACAACTTCAATGTATTTATTCTTTGAATGCAAAATGCTTTATTAAAAATACATGTACATCAACACTACACTTATTGGATTAAACTTTCGTGTTTAGCACAACGTAGACCACTCGAATTTGTGTTTCCCTCTTGAATTTTAACATCTTCTAATCTGTTAATGAGGCGATAAATCAAAGAGACATTTCACTCATCTACTAACTGCGTATATGATCATGCACTTACTGATATTTTAAATACTTTGTTTGAAAAAACGGATGGCAAGGGATGATCTTTCGATAGTCCATTAGAATTGACGAAATGCTGGAAGCACATCTGGCTATTTGCAGTGTAAACAAAGTCTTTCCTTACTAGTCTCGATCTCTGAAGCCAAATACGACGAATAGCGATGTTTGCAGGATATCTATGAAGTGAAATAACTTTGCCGTCTACAATTCTTCTCGTTATAATTACTGCATGTACAACAGTATTTGCGTGATTTCTTCGGAGACATTAACCGATCAGTACAGCCTGTGAATCGTGTGTGTGTGTGTGTGTGTGTGTGTGTGTGTGTGTGTGTGTGTGTGTGTGT
>NC_069005.1:23849540-23850967 GCF_001194135.2 Octopus bimaculoides | reverse complement strand
GGAGAACGACGACGACGACGATCGTCTTCACAGTCGAGTCAAATTCCGTAAGGGATTCAGTCGCTTGTTCTAACAACTCAGCCTATTCGCCAATTTTGAAGGAATTATAACGCGAAAGTAATGAAGCAGGGTCTTTGAGAATGTGGAGCCCGAAGCATTTGCTCCTCTCGGGACTGAGTTAATCTAGTTCTATCTGTCTGTCTGTTATAGCTGTCGCTGTTATTTAAACCCTGATCATTGTAGAAATATAATCAGAGCTATTCTAACAGTGACCATCCCGTCTTTTATTCAAACGTAGTGCATCTAGGTCTGCGATGCCTATTGAGTGTTTTCATTTTATAAGATAGAAAAGTGTGATTTGAAAGAAATTTGGCTGTTATTTTCAGCAAATCAGGAGAGCATGTACGCTTTGAGCCTACGAATGGGCTTCTATATGGCCACACGATCTCCTAGAAACAGCAAGCAATATCTTCTCAAACAACAACAGTGACAAGCTCGGATAAGAAGAACTTCCGACAGAAGGAGAGGGAGGTGTAGGATTGACTTTCGGTACAGGTGAATGCTTTGAAGTTGTGATTTTCTTTGTTAAAACCTAAACAGCAGTCCAAAGCTCTCTCGCTCAACTTCAAAATAATATTAAAAACTTAAAAATTTTTTTTAAATGCAATTAATATTAAAAAAGAAAATGATACAAAGAAAGCAAATAACGTTTCCATAGCATTCATTTTAATAAGAGGCTATCAAATTAATTAATATTTTCCCGACATGTTCTGCACTAATTAGTGATACGATATTAGGTCATGTGATATCATTAGTTAATTGATATCAGCAACTTAACATTACAGTAATAAATACTGCCGTGATATTCACTTAGACCGTATGTGTAATGGGATACCAGAGTTCAAATCTCAGCAGAGGAAGTCGTCTCCTTGATGAGAAACGACGACTCGCAAAAAAGAAAACGATGACAATAACAACAATAATATTTCTTTCTACAATAAGCACAAGGCTGATACCTTTTCTTTGTTTCTTTCTTTTTCCCTTTCTTTCCTTTTTTTGTTTGTTTTGTTTTTGCTGTTTTTAGATGGGAAGTCGATTACAGCGACCCCAGTGCTCAATTAATACTTGTTTTATCGGCTCCAAAAGGATAAAAGATAAAATAACATGGACGGCATTTGAACTCAGAACGCAAGGAGCCGGACGTGGGGTGGAGGGGAATTCTGCTAAGAACGTACTAAATATTTTGCGAGCAGGCTTTCTTCAATAGTAATAACAACCCTTGTCTACTTCAAGCACAGGACCTAGAATTTGTAGGGAGGAGGCTAGTCGAGGCTGATGTTCAACGGGTAATTAGTTTACTGATTCTGAAAATAAAAGGATGAAAACAGAGTCAACCGCGGCGGAATTTGAACACAGAACATAAAGAC
>NC_069005.1:23845750-23848612 GCF_001194135.2 Octopus bimaculoides | reverse complement strand
TTTTTTGTCGGTTTATGGTGTTCTTCCTCATCGTCATTTCGAGATATGGAGGAATCAGAGTCTGTGGAATCCGTCCCAGATATGGGTGGGTGCATGTGTTTTTGATAGAGGGGAGATGGAGAACTAGGTTTAGGAACAACTTGGGTGGTCCTCTCTGCTAATATTTTTGTCGATGTTGGTGGTGGTGGTTGTGGTGGTGGTGCTGCTGCTGCTGTTGGAGTTGTTGTTATTGCTACTATTCCTACTGTTACTACTACTGCTGCTACTGCTGCTGCTGCTGTTTCTGCCACTGTTGCTTTTGCTGCTTATGTCGGTCCTACCGCCGCAGATGGAGCCACCGCTGCAAATGTTGATACTACCTCCATCATTGTTGGTGTTGTAAATTTTGGTGGTGTGTTTTTTACTGGTGATGCACTAGCCACTGTTGCTGTTGTTGCTGTACTTTTCTTGCCCTGTTGTAGATGGTGTTGTTGTAACAGTGGCCGTGACTCCAGCAATAGAGTCCGCCCTTTCTCCCCTTTTGTTTTCATTGTGTGGGCAGAACTCTCGGAGAGGATCCGTCATTCCGCAGACATGGCATCTCGGGTCGTCTGCCTCCACACTCACTATTAACTCAATTCCATTCGGCAGGGAGATCAGGCCTGAGACCTCTCCAGCTGGTTCTTGCTTTATATGGAGAAGCAACTCCAGTGTAATCCCAGTCCAGTTCTCCTTCGTTACTCTCTTGACCTCCAGGAAAGTTTCACTATCGTCCTATGCCACACAAGCAGGAATTCACCACAAATCTAGTTCTAGTGGCACCCTTTGCATGGTAATTTTCACCGCTCTTCTTTCCAGATATGTGGGAAAGAGTATCAAGTCTTCACTACGGCGGGCGACCACAGAGTGCTGGATTACTAGGGACTCAATCTTAAATAAGACTTCGACCCGCCGAAGTGCTTTGCCCTCGATATATAGCCGATATCCTACCTTATCTCGTGTAGGGCCCGTTTAATCTGGACGTTCGTAACTGTGTTTAGACGTCGACATTTAAGGCTAATGCGTCTGTCAGATACTGTTTTTCTATCTGTAGCAGCCAGTGTCTCAGTTTGTTAGTAGCAGCAAAAGATTAAGTATTGAGGACTAATTCGATAAAAGTGAAGATAGACAAAAGCTAAGTAGATTCCCAATGCAGGTTATGTAAATCAAAATTCGAAAGTAAGTGAATGTAGCATGCTGGCACAGAAAGAATACAAGAAAAGACATGACAACCTAGGGAGAGTAATCCACTGAGAGTTATGTAGAAAGTTAGAATCTGACCATACTGATAAATGATATGAAAATAAACCTAGTAAAGTACTAGAAAGTAAGAAATATATGATGTGGAACTTTAACACTCAGACGGACAGAGTAATAGAAGCTAGAAAGTTTGATTTAGTAGTAGTAGACAAAGAGAATAAATGCCAGCTAATTGACTTTACAGTCCCAAAAGATGAATATTAGAGGCATAGAGAAAATAGCAAAGTACCAGAATCTAGCTATTGAATTACAGAGACTATGGAAAGTGCTGATAAAAATGCATCCCTGTAGTTATAAGTGCATTAGGAAATATCGCTAAAGATCTGAACAGATGGATAGAGGAAACAGGCATAAAACCTAGTTTAGTACAGCTCCAGAAAACAGTTTAGTTAAGGACAGCTAGAATACTTAGGTTTCATGGCATCTACGGTTACTTGTTGTAGCCCGATGTTAGGAATATTTTTCTTTTCCAATAGTTTAATCTGTTGTGCGTATATGAAATAATAACAACAATTTCAAATTTTGACAGAAGGCCAGCAATTATGGTGTTAAGTTAGGTAATCGATTAGATCGATCCCAAATCTCTCAGGCGCTGTATTTTATACAGATCCTGTGAGATTATATATATATATATATGGTATGCATTTGCATAAAATATAAATTAATTATATCTTCTGGTTTTATCTCATTAATAATAAAAGCAACAAATAATCACTTTTATTCTCTCGCATTACATACGGAAGAAGATATGGATCATAGGAATTGTATCTCTATACAGCCATCACGGATTTTTTCCACCGAGTTTTACCACCGATTTTTACCATGGATTTATTCTACCTTTTTAGAGTTTTGCTCAAATTTATACTTACACAGATTTATGAATACCAATAATTTTTTTAAACAACATTTTCCTCATTCGATTTAAACAGAATTTTCTTCATTCGATTTCCTCCACTGAAATTCATCCTTTCGACTCAATTCTCTGATGAGTGGACATACTTCCCAACGATGCTTATCAACTTTAGATTTCATTTTAAGAGGAAGTATCTTTACGAAACGATCGTAAGAACATTTTTAACATTATAAAACCTTTTAATAATCATAGCTGTACCTCATTTATCTACTAATACAATATTGCTAATATTATATACTAATCCTTATGATTTTTTAAGATATAGCTATTCTAGTATTTTACTTTCTAACATATAATCGCTCCCATGAATCTTTAAATATCTTTTAAGATTTTAGACATATTTCATACTAGAGCACTTGATTGACATCCAATATTTTTTTTTTTTTTTTGTTTTCAAAGGACATATTTAATTAACTATATATAGATCCTGAGAGATTGAAAATCAAAGTTGACCTAAGTGGGATTAGAAATCAGAACATTCAAAGCCGGAACAAATACCACAAGGCATTTTTCCTGGGGCTTTAAATATTGAACCAGCTTAACGCCCTAGTATTAGATTAATAATGATAACAACAATAATAATAATAATAATAAAAATAATAATGATGATGATAATAATAACAATAATAATAATAATGATGATGATGATGATAATAATAATAATAATAAAA
>NC_069005.1:23841232-23843280 GCF_001194135.2 Octopus bimaculoides | reverse complement strand
TCCTTTCCATTATGTCCCAGAGGTGTTCAATAGGGTTCATACCTGGTGACTGGTTTGGCCATAGAAGCTTTTTAATGTCATTCTCATCCAACAAATCTTAGGTAATTTTAGCCGTAGGACAAGGAGCCCCATCTTTCATAAATAAAGAGTCTTCTTTAATCATTTCATCGCTGGAGAAGATTGGAAGTCCTTTCTGCAATATGGACACATATTTATCTGAGTTTATGTTTCTCTCACACTCCACCAGTTCTGATCAACCACTGCTCCAAATTGCTCTCCAGATCATCACAGAACAGCTGCCGTGTTTCATTGTTGGCTGCAATCTTTTCTCATCAAATTCTTGATCACAGAATCTCCAGACCCACACTCGATCACTGTCAAGAAACACAGCAAATCTGGACTCATCAGAGAATATGACAGTGTCCCAAAATGCTAGTGGCCTCTCCCCCATCTCACTGGCCCAGACTTTTCTCCGCTTGATGTTGGCTGGTCGAAGAAGTGGCTTCCTTCTTGCTGCTCTGCAATAGTAAACCAAGTTTGTGGAGATACCCGACAGCTGTTCTGGTATTGACATCAACTTGTTTTGCTATGTCTGAGGCTTTACAACTAGGACTGTCCTCCACACTTCTCTTAACAAAGGGAAGGGTCCTGTCATAGGGCTCTGGTTGAGCTGGGCGATGTAATGTGGACTCCTTCCCCTCTCTTGTGAATGGCACAATCAATCTATTGACTGTAGAAAGCGGGATCCCAAGGTTTTTGCGATTTTACGCTGACTATGTCGACCTTCAGAATGCTCCACAATCCGACCTCTTTGAAATTCAGACAGTTCCAAAGATTCTTTTGTACATGGCATGATTAAACAGTCACATATAGAAGCTGAAACATAAAGATGTCAATTAAATAAAAAATATATATATAGAATAAACTTAAAACGATGATTTATGGGATGTCTATTTCCATCTGTCATGTATGTGTATATATATATATATATAATCAAGGTTATTTTCCAAACTGTAGGAGGCTCATAAGACCGATTTCCAGGATTCAGTACCGTATATAATTCTCCTAACCCTGAACGAGACGCCTGTTCGTCGCAGTATTACACATTTTTGCCAGTTAAATGGACTGGAACAACGTGAATGGAAGTATTTTGCTCAAGGCATTGCTTTGTCCAAGAATCGAAACCATAGTCTTGTGACTTTGAATGTAATACCACAACCACTAAGCCACGCGCCTACACACACACACACAGATATACATACACCTCTATCGATATTCATAAAATTATGCATACATACATATGTGAGTGTATATGTATGCATAAATAACAACCTGTTGTAAGGAGCTTACCTCCCTTGTCAGTCATTAAAACAATGCTATCTGTGGCTATTGAGTTGTTTTGACTCTTATTTCTAGCAATACTGGAACTACTTAGTACCCTCTGTCATATCATTTGTATATATGCATACACACACACACACACACACACACACAAGGTGTTCGGGGTTAATTTGTCAGTTTGATTTGTCAGTTCGGGTTTTATTTGTCAGTTTGACATAAAGGAAAAGAAAACACAATATTCCATCCAAAGATAAACGTACTTTTGAAAAATCATAGAATATCATCTTGGTTATAGCTGGGAAATAACAGTTTACTCAAAGTAGCCGCGCTCAGCTTTCAGCACGACCTCAAGACGGCTCCGGAACCTGGTGCATACGTTCCTCACTGTATCCAAGGGAAGATGTTCGAACACCTCGATCTTGGCTACCGTCTTGGCCTTGGTGCTGCAGTTCCGACAGCTGTTTTTGGGGGCTGGGAGTTACTGCATAATGTTGGTATATGTAGTTTGCAAAAATATGCAACAAGTAATAGAAGTATATAAACATTGGGTAGATCCGGCCGCCGTCTTCGGGGTGGAGAGATAAAACTCAAACGTTTCAAATCATGATGCAGGGAAATTTAAAGGTAGACTGAGTAAAGAGGAAAGCAAGCAGTAATGAGTGGAAGGAGGAAGTAGGTAGCTCGATGGAGGCGTGTGGGTAAGGTGG
>NC_069005.1:23834811-23838727 GCF_001194135.2 Octopus bimaculoides | reverse complement strand
CGTCGGACTCTTATGCGAATTGTTTGAAAGGATCACAAAAGTACAGCTCCCAAAATTACTGCAGAGCTTAATGACCACCTCCAGAACCCAGTTTTCACAAAAACTGTTCGGGAGCTGCACATAGCCGGATTCCACGGGAGGGTTGCAATTAGAAAAACCACTGCTTTCAAAAACAAACGTTGCAAAGCGTTTAGAGAATTGGTCGTCCCTAGAGCAGTGGAAGGACGTTATTTTCTCGGACGAGTCATCCTTTACCTTATTTCCAACCACCGGCCGAGTAGAGACAGTCAAAAGAAGCATATGACCCAGACTGTCTTCTTCCAACTGTTAAACATGGAGGAGGATCTGTGATGATCTATTGGGGCTATATCTTGGAAATCTACTGGTCCAATGGTTTCCCTTCATGGCAGAATTAATAGTCAAGACGATTTAAGCATTTTATCTGATCAAATTCATCCTACGCTTGCGGATGATAATGCACCAATTCACACAGCTAAAGTTGTTACTGAATGGTACGAGGAACATTCTAGTGAAGTTGAACATCTTATCTGACCACCACAGTCCCCAGATCTCAATATTATTGAACATTTAGGGTACACTTTAGAAAAACAAGTAAGGAGTCAATATCCTCCACCATCATCACTACAAAAACTGGAGTCTGTTTTAGCTGAAGAATGGACAAAATTTCCTTTGGAAACAATTCAAACTTTGTACGAGTCCATGCCTCATAGAATTCAAGCTGTAATTACTGCCAAGGGCGGTCCTACCCATATTAAAATAAATTTGAAATTTTAAGGTGTTTCCATTATTTTGTTCAACCCTTGTATATGTGTCTATATATACTTTTATTCGTTTATTTGTTTCAGTCATTTGACTGCGGCCATGCTGGAGCACCGCTTTGAGTCGAACAAATTGACCCAGTACTTATTCTTTGTAAGCCTAGTACTTATTCTATCGGTCTCTTTTCCCGAATCGCTATATTATGGGGACGTAAACACACTAACATCGGTTGTCAAGCGATAGTAGGTGGGGGGAGAGAAACACAGACACACAAACATATACATACAGATAGATAAATAGACGGACAGCCAGACAGACAAATAGATAGATAGATAGATAGATAGATAGATAGATAGATAGATAGATAGATAGATAGATAGATAGGTAGGTAGGTAGATAGATGTATGTACATACCTACATCTACATGTATATATAGATGCATATCTGGGTACAGGACGTTGCAAAAAAACGTGGACAAAATGATAAACAGAGTACAGAAAACACACAGGTACTCTGCTTATCATTTTGTCCACGTTTTTTGTGACGTCCTGTACCCAGATGTACATCTATATATACATGTAGATGTAGGTATGTACATACATGTACGTATATATGCATATACTCACATATTATTTGTATTATTATATGATCGAACGCACGTGTCATCCTTGCAAGTAAGTTTTAACTATATATAATATATATATATATGTATGTATGTATGTATGTATGTATGTATGTATGTATAAGGAACAATCATGAACTCTTCATTTAATTTCATTTTTTTAAATATGTATTTTTGATAAGGTTCGTTTTTACAAGAACCGAAACATGTTAAAAATATCTCTGACAAAATTCTAAATTAAAATTCAATTTTTTTATATATTAGCGTTTTCAAACTTCTTTTTTATAAATATATATATATATATATATACGACGGTCTTCTTTCAGTTTCCGTCTACCAAATCTACTCACAAGGCTTTTGTCGGCCCGAGGCTATAGTAGAAGATACTTACCCAAGGTGCCACGCAGTAGGACTGAACCCGGAACCACGTGGTTGGTAAGCAAGGTACTTACGACATAGCCACTCCTATATATATCCATTATATATATAAAAATATATATAATATTTGTGTGTGTGTATGTGAACATGGATGTCTGTTTCTGTGAATATATTTGCGTTTGAGTACGCGTTTGTGTGTGTGTGTGTGTATGTGTGTGTTTGTGTGTGTGTGTGTCTGTGTCTGTGTGTCTGTATGCGTGTGTATACATTTGTATGTGCTGCTGCAGCTATAAATGTCACCTATGTCCACAGCTATTTCCGAGATCCACAAGAGACATATTATCCATCACATACCATAACTTCATTATTTATTAAAGCTCTTTAGACAGGCAGACGCCAATATTTCCCCCGACACTGCTCACACCTCCACTGCAGTTACCACCACCAACAACAAAACCGTACAATTATTACCACCACAACCACCACCACCACCATCATCACTATCACCACCAACACCAACACCACAACCACCACTACTATCTCCCTCAGCGCTATCATCACCAACACCAACACCGCCATCTTCCTCATAGCCATCATCACCATCACCAGCACCACCACTACCACCAACATTACCACCACCCCACCATCACCACCAATACCATCACCACCACCGCCACCACCATCACCATCATCACCATCACTACCACGAGCAGTACCACCAGCACCACCACCACTACCACCACCGTCACCACCACCACTACCACCATCGTCACCACTACCACCACCACGACCATCATCACCTCCACTACCATCACCATCACCCCATCACCATCACCTTCACCCTATCACCACCACCTTCACCACCACCACCATCACCACAGCCACCACCATCACCATCACCCCACCATCACCACTATCATCACCATCACCATCACCACCATCATCACCATCACCACCGCCAACATCACCACCATCCCCCCACTATCACCACCCTTAGAGCAGTCACCACTATAACCACCACCACTAACGCAATACCACATCTACTATTAACCACCACCGCCACCGCTATCGCCTCCACAACAATCGCCACCAGCAATTACCACAAGTACTCACCACGACCATCACCAGTAAAATCAGCGTCCCACTGCGACCACCATCACCACCGTCACTTCCAGCACCACTGTCACCCTCACCATCACCACCGTCGTTATCTCTACTCCCCACTGTCGCCACCATCGCTACTACTACTAACATTACTAATACCATTATAACAAGCATCATTATCATTTCCACGAGAAAATGAGGCCACCTCTTCGTACGTGGTCGCTCGACAAGCTAGAAATAGATAATTATGGCCACTTAAACATGGGTGTGCTGTTAGAACAAATTATACAGCGGTAGATACCGGGAGAGAAGCACTCGTATTGGCTTTTGGTACAAAATGCTCGCTTGTTTATATCGCTAGAAGGGAGATAATTCCCTGCCACTCTCAGCGCTGAGACTACCACATCACGTGATTTTGAACATTTTCGTTCTTGTCAACTATGGACGCTTCACCGCTAGAGTCAGGTAGCAGTGACTCATCTTCCCGCCAACGATAGAAAGAAAAACAGTGCCAGAATAAACGCTGATGTCGTAATTAGCCAGTGAGCTTGTTGAAAAAATATATATTAGCAACAATTAGCAACAGAGGCAGTACTAATACCGCGAGGTAGTACCTATCCCTATTTAAACATGGATGTCCTGTTACAACAAACTTTACTGCGGTGGATACCATGAGAGAAAGTTACATATTGGCTTCTTGTGCAAAATGCAGTTTTGTTTATATCGCTTGAAGATAAATTCCCAGCAACTCCAGAGCTGAGACCACCAGATCACGTGAATTCGACCTTCCTTGGTCTTGGCAATGATGGACGCCTCTGTCGCTAATATATATATATATATATATATATATATGCATACATGATACGGAGCAAATATTCCAGCAGAAAAATGCCTGCGAAGGTACCATTAACTCTATTATCATCTTGGATAAAATCATTAAAATGATAATAACAAAATCAATAATACAAACGACTGCAGCACCCCACCACACGCAAAAACGCATTAAATACCTGAAGGGTTAAAATTTATATT
>NC_069005.1:23831925-23834589 GCF_001194135.2 Octopus bimaculoides | reverse complement strand
ATATATATATATATAAACTAAGCAGAAAATGGAGAAAATTCTTGATTAACAAACAAATTGACTACAATCTGTTATTATTTTTTAATACAAAACTTTATCATTTCTAACAGCCGTTTCTGCTTCCAATGTCCGTCAGCGCTGCCAAAGAAAATTCTGAGAATAATATTCGTCATATTCTATAGCACATCTGATCTGGTACATGAAGCTTCATCAGATTGAAGAAAAATACTCAAAATAAGAGAAAAGAGCAGGGCCCCGAGATGAGGCAAGAAGACGTCATATATTTAAATCATACCATTTTGCAGTGTAACGAATGAAGTCGATGAGCAAATGACTAAACTAGAAAACTAATTGGTGTGTTAATCTTTCTTTAGGGGTAACAGGGCGTGTAAATAATAAAGAAATAAAATAAGTACTTTAGTATAACCGGATTTGTCAATAGGTCTAGAAAAGAAATACTACTTAAGATTTGGTAAATAGTACTAATTAATATTTATTCAAATAACATGCCCATAAAATAATTACATTAATATACTTACTGATATATTATAAAGACCAACCACCTGTTATCTGTAATAAGATTAACCAAAGTCCAGCTATCAATAAAATTGGTCAGTTAGATCTAAAATACAAGGGCAAGCTTAGACTGTCGTAGGGGAAGATATAAGTAAAGAAGTAAATAAAAATATATAGATGCTCAGTGTTAATATAGATAATTTATACAGGTAGTAAAAACGGACATTCCTATCCCTTAGACGGTTACTCCAACTGCTTACTCTACTACCCTATATAATATATATATTAACAAACTAGAAATAGTGACCCAATGGGAACAATTGTCTCTAAGATAGAATGCTATATAACTTTGGGATTATAGAAACACAAGACAAAGTTATGACACCAACAGCTGTTCCAAGAACTGTGCTGAGATGCGGTCTACAAAATAAACGCAAATACCTCGTTTTGTGTGTTCCGTTGTGGTTCACAGCAAAAATCAAGCAGCAGTGGAGGCCCTACATAGTTTATCGGCCAGGGAAAAATGACAGTCAAGTTTTCTGCATATCAACAACATATTTATGACCTATCTTAAATCTGAACTCTCTCAGCTATTTCATTTCTGGAGAAACCATATTACCAACACCACTTGGGTACTGGGATCAAATCTAGCTCCTTTCGTTATGAATTCCATTTGGGATCTCATCCAAGGCAAAAAGAAGCAACGCAGAAATTCACATTCTATTATTTGAAACGCTTGACTCTTTCAGTTTTTCTTAATGGAGCAGCCTATAAGATGTTGGTCCGCGCTAAACTATGCCACTGAGACCGCTTAACCTCCTGCTGTTGTTATATGGAGCAAACAAAAGGACCTTCACTTCACCTTTATGCTGTCTCCCTATCACATACAGCAGTGGTTGTTAACCGATTTTTACCTATCGACTCTCTTGATTACTATTTTACTCCGACAAGTATGTTCTGCTCTTAAGCCAAAAGCTTCATTCTACATTATTCCAGTCTAGTCAGCTTATAAACGAGGTCCAGCATTAGATGGATCAGTTAACCCAGCGACACAGCAGCGCCCTGCTCAGCGAGGAGTGTTGTTATTTCAGCCAGTCATACACCATGGACACGGTTCAAGCTCAAGCCCAATGATAGACCTAAATAGGATCGACGTATATTGTTTACCAACTTCAGTTGATTGACAGTGCTGAGGTAGAACTGTACATAAACCTTTATATATTCTTTCGATCTCTTGTAAGTCAGACTGTCTCGTGGTCCCAGAAGACAAAATGGAAAAGGTGTTGCGAACGGAGGGTGGCGAGGGAGATGCAATGAAACAGCCACTCTTACTCACGGGGCTCGCACTTATACCATTATCTTGAAGCAATGAGTTCACTGCAGACCAAAGTAAACTTATTAAGGGGCTTTGACGTGGTGATCTTGATCTGCTAGAAATAGCAAACGAATCTCCTGCAAATCATACTTCGCTACCAATTTATTCGAAGAAGAACGAATTGGGCAATGTGGTCCCTAGATACACAAGAACAAAATGACAGGAAATCACAACGGGAACAGCTTTGCTTATAACTACGTCGGTATATCAGGATTAACGTGGGGATAAATAACATAATGAAAAAAAAGATAAGATAAAACTACTTCGCCACCAAACAGTTGCTATACAAATCCATGAGCAATTATGTCAATAGATTTAATTGCCGTGAGAAGTGAAATGATCTGATGCGTCCAGCTAAAGCTCACCTTCGACAGTGTATCGTCAGTAAATGGCTATCGGAAGTGAAAGTGAAAGTAAAACGAATGAGTCGATAAAATTACAAAGACAGGAAGTGATGACAAACGCTGATCGGTGACTAGATACAGTGTACAATACAGACAGTCTGTCCATAGAGACAACGGTCGGTGTTGGATTACCAACTACAGCCAAGGTATACGTACGTATTTACCATCACATGGCCTGATTCAGTCGTCGTAGGTGTGGGGCCACCAATGCATTATGAAAAATGTTGTCGTGTTGAAAAACTAGGTGGAAATATAATAGGTTGATAAATATGAATATGATGAGAGCAGCAGTTGGGCTGTTTGGAGATTCTCCAGAATCTCTCTCTCTCTCCCTCTCTCTCTCTCTCTCTCTCTCTCTCTCTCTCTCTC
>NC_069005.1:23829231-23831445 GCF_001194135.2 Octopus bimaculoides | reverse complement strand
AGCGCATGACTTCGCAGGTGGGGTCCAGTTAGAATTTTCTTCAGGTCGAGTAGCCCATCCTGCTCAAAAGGTCCCTGAATAAGGTTTGTTTAAAGATGTTGAGCAAATCATCTATGTTTCCAAAGTTGAATTATCCAAACCATACATATACGACGGTCTTCTTCCAGTTTCCGCCTACCAATAGCTTGCCCTTGGCTTTTAAATTTAACTGACCGATTATATTGATGGCTGGACTTTGGTTAATCCTATTACAGACAACAGGTGGTTGGTCTTTATAATATATCAGTAAGTATATTAATGTAATTATTTTATGGGCATGTTATTTAGATAAATATTAATTAGTACTATTTACCAAATCTTAAGTACTATTTCTTTTCTAGACCTATTGGCAAATCCGGTTATACTGAAGTACTTATTTTTATTTTTTTTTATTTACACACCCTGTTATCCCTAAAGAAAGATTAGCCAACCAATTAATTTTCTAGTTTAGTCCTTTACTCATCGACTTCAAACGTTACACTGCAAAATGGTATGATTCAAATATATTAAGTCTTCTTGCCTTATCTCGGGGCCCTGTTCTTTTCTCTTCTCTTATTTTGTGTATTTTTCTTCACTCTTTTTTGGCAAAAAGAGTGCTTCATAGTACCCAAACGGCTATATATTGTTGTAGTAGATAAAAGAAAAAAGGAAACCAAGGTCATAGAAATTGCAATACCTGGAGATGCACACATAAGTGACGAAGAACTAGAAAAGATTGAAAAGTACAGACTACTATAAGACGAAATTGCAGGAATGTGGGCTCTGAGGAGAGTGTCTGTCATTCCAGTAGTTGTAGGGGTACTCAAAGCACTAACAACCAAGTTCGAGGAATATGTCAGAGAAATCGGAATTGTCATGAGAGCAGAATAAGCCCAAAAAACTGCTCTGCTGGGGACAGCTAAGATTTTAAGATTGTCTCCCACAATAATTAACAACCAAGTATCAAAGCGTATAATGCGCGGAAAGAGATCCTGTGAGACCTATGACAGCAGGCTGCTGTCCGCTCTCACAGAATCTACCGGAACAAACAAGACCGAACGTGCTGAGAAGTAAAACAACAACAACAACAATAATAATAATAGCCACTACAGCAACAAACCTTACTAACTTTGCACTTGAACTTGCAAGAAGCTTGAGGCTCATAGAATTGTTCGTCACACTAAATATAGTTTATTTTTATATAGTGTATTCTTTCCAAAGAGCTTTCTTCGTTCTATTCTTTCATATTCTGCCTAATTCTTTGATTCATTGAGTATTTGTAACTTAAGACTTTTATTTCGACAATGAAGACATATGAACCAGACATTTGTTCGAGAATCAAAGAAAACCATTTCCGGTTTCAGTTCAAAATGACTGTAATGGCAGTTTTTTCGGTTTTTTTTTTGGTTTTTTTTACTCAATCACAGCAGCTGACTGCTGAAACAATCGTTCCGGTGCGTGGTTAAGTTGTTAACAATTCACTTGTTTAGTTTATTTGAGTAAATTTCCGGACAACATTCAATAGACGGAAACCAAATCACAGCCGTGACCGCTTCCTCACTTCACTTCATATCTTCGTTACGATGTTTTCCACATTGCTGTTGTTGTTGTTATTATTATTATTATTATTATTATTATTATTATTATTATTATTATTATTATTATTATTATTATTATTTATTATTATTATTATTAACACCATAATCATCATTATCGTTATTAGAGTTGTTGTTGTAGATGACGACGACGACGTCGACGATGATGATGATGATGATGATGGTTGTTCAGCTGTCTCATTTCAATTGCGTGCTTTCACTAAACAAGTGAGTGCAACTCTGCGTGCCTCGTGTATGTGTAGTGTTTGATTTGAGTTTCGTATTTTCTCATGTATTCAAAGCCGTCTATGTAATATATGCGTAGTGTCTCGCCGTTATACTTTCTGTTTGTTTTATATTATTTATCTTTTATCTTTTATTTGTCTCAGTCATTAGACTGCGGCCACGCTGGGGCACACCTCGACAAATTTTTTAGTCGAATAAATTTACTCCAGTACTTTTTTTTAAAGCCTGGTACTTATTCTATCGAACTTTCTCACCGAACCGCTAGGCTACGGAAGCATAAACGTACCAAGACCGATTCTCAAGAAGTGATGGGCGATAAACAGACCCAAAGACACACACATAGATACATATATAT
>NC_069005.1:23825246-23828552 GCF_001194135.2 Octopus bimaculoides | reverse complement strand
TTCTTTCAGTTTCCGTCTACCAAATCCACTCACAAGGCTTTGGTCGGCCCGAGGCTATAGTAGAAGACACTTGCCCAAGGTGCCACGCAGTGGGAATGAACCCGGAACCATGTGGCTGGTAAGCAAGCTACTTACCACACAGCTACTCCTCTATTTTTTGTCCCTATCAGTAGCTTTCGATCGGGCTGATATCACTATTTAGTGACTGTCTTCCTCCAAGCGGCCGGTTATGGTCCCGGTATCTGGTCGGTGGTCAAACTAAATGATTACCTATCATAGAGGTTTCGATCAACGCGTTCAGTTGTCAATGAGGTCCTCTTTCATCTCTCTCGTAATTACTGGTCCCTGAACAATTGTGAAAATCGGAGGTATATGCCCGTGGGTATATGGCGTAGTGGTTAAGAGCGCGGGCTACTAACCCCAAGTTTCCGAGCTCGATTCCAGGCAGTGACCCGAATAATAATAATAATAATAATAATAATAATAATAATAATAATAATAATAATAATAATAATAATAATAATGATAACATCGAAAAATACTTTAGGAATGAGGATCCAGGTTCGAAATTCCCCTAAGACACCTGATGAAGGCTGGAGGGTATATCAGCCAAAACGTGTTAACAACAAACAAGATGAGGACACATATCCGTCAAATGTAAATAATGTAAATAATGTACATAATTCCCCATCTCTTAAATATAGAACAATATTATTGTAGTTGAGAATTTGTAAACTATAAGATTCGTTTTGGGTCTATTGCTTTAGAGTTTATGATTGCTACTCTTGTGGGTTAAAATAGTTTCCATCTTTATCAGTCTGCCAGTCGGGTTCTGTATTGGGCTTCTGTATTTCATCAAATATCTCTGTTAGTACCTTATGTGTCTCTGTTAAATATTTGAACCAAAAGTTTGGGATCCTATGTACTGATGCCTTCAGTTTAGTTTTTGTCGCGCCTGGGCTTCATGTCATGTTAGATTTCCAATAGTTATGCAAGTACTGCGCTCATTGACGTAAGGAATTTTGTCCGTGGTGATACTCTTGTTTATACCCCTATATCGAATTGTTGAACTTCTCTTGAAGTTGCTTTGATTTATATTCCATTTTTAACTCGTTCTTCATAAAATCATTTCGAACCAGAGCCAAACTGTTTGTTTTGTTCAAAGGGTCATCGTTGCTTTATATATCACCGGATTATTTGCGTTTTACGATAACTTCCTTTGGGTGTTCTTTAACTTCTAGTATTTTTTTTATTGTTTTCATTAGAGAGATTTTATCCATTTACCATCTTTTTATACGGTTGTGTCCCCATATTGTTTGCATATTGTATTATATCTCCCTCTCTTCCCTCCACATTCTTCCTACCCACTACTACCCAATCTATCTATCTATCTATCTATCTATCTATCTATCTATCTATCTATCTATCTACGTATCTATCTCTGACTATTCCCCTCATTTACCAATCTACTAACCTACCTACCTGCCTATCTGTTTATCTATCTTTCTGGGTTTTCGTTCTGAACGGCTTTTTATGCACTATTGCTGTTTGCTATCTGATCTTTGTTTTCGTCATACACTCTTTAACTTATGTCTTCTATTTGACACATTTTTTTTTACTTTAAAAGAATATCTTCCAAGTTAACGAGTCTGTTCAACTCCAACCTTACATTTAAACTGGGGTTTATTTCTCTACAAATTCTATTTAATTTGTTATTATAATTTCATTCTTCCTGTAGATTGTGGCTGTAAAACATGCGTGTAGAATAGAGACATATTCCTTTGGTGTGTGTGGAGGTGCAATGGCCCAGTGGATAGGGCAGCGGACTCGCGGTTATAGGATTGCGGTTTCGATTCCCAGACCGGGCGTTGTGAGTGTTTATTGAGTGAAAACACCTAAAGCTCCACGAGGCTCCGGCAGGGGATGGTGGCGAACCCTGCTGTACTCTTCCACCACAACTTTCTCTTACTTCCTGTTTCTGTTGTGCCTGTAATTCAAAGGGCCAGCCTTGTCACACTCTATGTCACGCTGAATATCCCCGAGAACTACATTAAGGGTACACGCGTCTGTGGAGTGCTCAGCCACTTGCACGTTAATTTCACGAGCAGGCTGTTCCGTTGATTGGATCAACTGGAACCCTCGACGTCGTAACCGACGGAGTGCCAACAACAACAACCTTTGGTGTGTATTCATGTCTTTTCTATTTTGTCTTTGGGACATGACAAGTAAAGTGCAGCCCCGTATTTAGCTTCTCATCCTTTTCCTCGGCTGCAGCATATTCGTGTCTCGTGATGCCGAATCCTTCACGTTCCATTTTTCCTTACCATCATTTAACTTCGGACTGATGATACAGTTTTTTTATTTATATTGCTTGGAATTTGCAGAATGTGGATCAGTCTGAGGTGTATTTGTTTACACGTGATATCCAAAAGTCAGCCAGTACGATCGTTTGTAATGCATTAATTGTATGAGATAAAGATCAATACGTTTCCAAGTAAATCAGGTTTATTACTTACACAGTTTTCGGTCAGTTTATCTCTTTGTTTTTTTTTCTTTTATTCGTTGCGCTTCGCTTCGTTCGTTTGTATACAGTGAATCAGTCTGACGCTTCGTTATTTAGCATTTCTTCTTCTTCTTTTTCTTCTTCTTCTTCTTCTTCTTCTTCTTCTTCTTCTTCTTCTTCTTCTTCTTCTTCGTCTTCTTCTTCTTCTTCTTCTTCTTCTTCTTCTTCTTCTTCTTCTTCTTCTTCTTCTTCTTCTTCTTCTTCTTTGCCTTCTTCTTCTTCTTCTTCTTCTTCTTCTTCTTCTTCTTCTTCTAATTATTATTATTATTATTATTATTATTATTATTATTATTGTTGTTGTTGTTCTTTTCCTTTTTCTTCATCATCATCATTTCCCCCTCCTCCCCTCCTCATCATCATCATCATCGTCATCATCATCATTATCAGTAGCAGCAGCGTCATTATTGTTAAGGCGGTGAGCTGGTAGAATCTCTGGCATGCCGGACAAAATGCTTAGCGGTATTTCGTCCGCCTTTACGTTCTAAGTTCAAATTCTACCGCGGTCGACTTCGCCTTTCATTCTTTCCGCATCGATGAAATAAGTACCAGTCAAGCAATGGAGTCGATAAAATCGCCTAGTCCCTTCCCCCAAAATTTCAGGCCTTTTGCCTTTGGTAGAAAGGATTATTATTATTATTATTATTATTATTATTATTATTATTATTATTATTATTATTATTATTAAGGTGGCGAACTTGCAAGATGCTTAGCGGCATTTCGTCCGTCTTTACGTTCTGGGTCCA
>NC_069005.1:23817114-23818153 GCF_001194135.2 Octopus bimaculoides | reverse complement strand
AAGTTTACGTAAAGCATTAATGACATCAATTTCGTCGCTCCATCAGGATCTGCGAAGGCCATGGATACAGCATCTTCTTCCAATCCAAACCATTTAAAAAAAAATTCCATGTCAATTAGGGAGCTTCTATGAGGTCCTTCAGCTTGCTAAAATTAGAAGCACCTAATTTTTCCTCAAATTATTTTCTACTGCCTTAAAAACAGAAGTGATACGTCTAAAAACATGTGGTGGTCATGCTTGCAATATCCTTGATCAGGGGATCATAAGTCGACCGTCTTTGATTAGAGGTTTACTCAATGAAAGCTAACTTGGGGCTAAACAACAAAAACATAGCACCTACTACTACTACTACAACTATAACAACAACTATAACTACGACCACAACTACCACAACAGCAACAACAACAACTACTAGTACTAATATAATAATAATGTTACCACCACCAGGCTAAGTCAAAAGTTTTTTCCGATTTTCACTGATAATTTTTGGCAACATGTACCTCTATGTTGTATCATTAGTTTGATATTTGTCCAATCGTTGCTGAATTGTTTACTCTTCCTCTTCATATATAACATTAAAACGTTAATTATTTATTGTTTATTTATAAGCATGGGACTGAGTTACTGGCACAAGGATGGCAACAGACAATAGAATATGATGGGATATATTTTGATGAATAAACGCGTTTCGTATGTAAATTGTTTGAGCAATTAATTAAAACTCGAAATACGAAAAAGCTTTTGACTTAACCAAGTACATAACTTGTTCTGTCAGTTGAACTTTGTTATTGGCGGTTGGTGAGAAAATAATTTTTTTTTTTTAAAAACAATCATGGCAGTCTCCTCATTGGAAGCAAAGAGATAAAATGAAACCATTTGTTATTTGTATTGGATAGTAGCAACAGGCTTTGGTCAGGTTTATAGAAACAAAAAGAGAAAGAAGCATAACCTTTGACCTTCTACAGGAAATGATTTACACCTTGGCAAAATTTCAGACATGAAACTATGACTTACAATTTCAAACACAAGCATGCACACA
>NC_069005.1:23814573-23816840 GCF_001194135.2 Octopus bimaculoides | reverse complement strand
CACACACACACACACACACACACACACACACACACGTAAATGCATATATATATACATCAACTTTTATACATTAACGATGAAAGAACGCCAGCACAGAACATCGTATATATAAATATGTACTTACATACTTATATATATATATATATCTATTTTTAAAATCTTTTTACTTGTTTCAGTCATTAGACTGCGACCATGCTGGGGCACAGCCTTGAAGAACTTTAGTCGAACGAATCAACCCGAAAACTTTTTGAAAGCGTGATACTTATTCTATCGACTCCCTTTGCCGAACCGCTAGATTACGAGGATACAAACATATCCACACCGGTTATCAAGCATACAAACACGCAAACACATATTTATATACACAGGAGAACCTTTCAGTTTCCGCCTACTAAAGTCACTCACAAGGCCTTGGTTGGCCTAAGGCAACAGTAGAAGACGCTTGTTCAAGGTACCACACAATGGAAATGAACCCAGAATACTGTGGTCAGGAAGCAAAGTTCTTACCATATGATTTTCTTTTAAGTGATTTATTAGATTTATAACATTCATTATTTTAATTAAATCATATATCTATTAATAAGCTCATTGCAATAATTATTAGTGTTATTAGAACTATATTAATTGTTATTAAATTTATAACTGCAGTACTTATAATAATGTGATGTATGTGTTTGGTCGATATATTTTGTTTATCTTCAGATTTATTAATGTTACGACGCTCTGCGTTAATGGAACAATTTTTGAATTTATTAAGTGGTTTATTATTTGTAGTACTTAACTGTTGTTTATCGTTTGTATTATCTAGTACACGCTGTCTTATCTTTATAGCGAGCTATTAGAAGAACTAAATTATAGTAGTTAGTATGATAGGAAAAACATATCTTTGTTAGCTGAAATTTTAGAAATATGATGTGAAACGCCATTTATAATTAAATTTATAATTGTACGTGGATGATTTGATTTCTTGTGTATGCACTGAAGATTTTCATTAGTTTTGTGATACTGTTTATATAAATCAGAGTTTTAAATTCAAACAGATATCTAAGAAATCAGTTGTTTTATGATTCGAACCCACAGTGATGGAAGGCTCAAAATGTTTAAAGAATTTAATGTTTTTTTTTCTTCTTTTACGTTCAATTTCAATATGATTATATTTATAAAATGAAAAAAAGCGAATCGTCTCTACATAGACCTTCTTGAATAGAAGGGAATTACTCTTTAATATTATATAAGAAATACAATCCTACATGATCTGTGGCAACTGCAGAGTTACCAGACCCCGTAATGATATCAAAATTCTCAGTTCTATTTTTTCCGAATCTATAGTTTATTTTCAAATTTAATGATAGTTTTTCTGGCATATAGAATTATATCAATTTCTTTTTTGTTAAGATCGCATTTTTCATAGCAAAAATAAGATCTTTGTTGAGAAGAATAGGATTAATTGATGAATAATAGTTATTAATATCAATTTGTAAAAATTTCATATTCTTTCAGTCCTTTAGGTTTACAAACCAGTCTATCACATTTAAAGAATCAATCCCGAGATTAAGAGAAATTATTGATTTTAAAGAAGGAATAATACGATCTAAATTTTTTTTTATTCATTCTATCAATATCAGATTTAAACGAGCAAATCAGTCTTACTGTTAGATTTGTTTTTTAAATTAAATTTATGCCCTCCTTCCAGTAAATTCTTGGTATTTTAGGTTGATAAGGTTCTGTGCAGTCTTCTGTATTAAGGTCTTTTGCCATCTTAAGTCCAATTGAGTTGATTTTATCTAGAGTCGTGTGTGTGTTTGTGTGTAGATAATAATAATAATAATTATAATAATAATAATAATAATAATAATAATAATAATAGTAATAATAATGATAATCCTTTCTACTATAGGCACAAGGCGTGAGATTTGGGAGGAGAGGACTAATCGATAACATAAATGTGGTACTTAATTTATCGACCCCCGAAGGATGAAAGCAAAGTTAATCTTCGCGGTATTTGAGCCTAGAACATAAAGACGGGCAAAATGCTTAGCAGCATTTTGCCCGGCATGCTAACGGTTCTGCCGGCTCACCACCTTTCGTATGTTAAATATTACGAATATCAAAAACCACGATGAAACCAGGAACAAAATTGTGTTTGAGTATTTCATGTCTAAAAGAGTAACTCGCTTATAGTTTTTATAACCCCTGAATGTATGTAAGTGGGTGTGTGTGTGTGTGTGTGTGTGTCTGTGTGTGTGTGTGTCTGTGTGTGTGTGTGT
>NC_069005.1:23812627-23814408 GCF_001194135.2 Octopus bimaculoides | reverse complement strand
TGTATGAATGTGTTTGTGAGTTTATGTATGCGTATGAGAAATGTGTTTGCGAAATGCATGTCTGTGTAATGCGAGTATGTATGTCCTAGAGAAAGCGGAAAGAAATTCTTTCCAGCGAGGAGTAAACGAAAGAAACAGTTCGAGAGCGAGAGGGGGGAGAGGGGAGAGAGAGAGAGAGAGAGAGAGAGAGAGAGAGAGAGAGAGACACACAGACAGAGAAAGAGAGAAAGAGAGAGAGAGAGAGAAGGCTAGAGAGAGAAGGATAGAGAGAGAGACGGATAGAGAGAGAGACGGATAGAGAGAGAGACGGATAGAGAGAGAGACACAGACAGAGAAAGAGAGAAAGAGAGAGAGAGAGAGAAGGCTAGAGAGAGAAGGATAGAGAGAGAGAATGACAGAGAGAGAGAAGGATAGAGAGATAGATAGATAGATAGATAGAGAAAGAGAGAGAGAGAGAGATGGAGATAGTCAGAAATGAGTGATGGTATGGTTCCGTAAATGAAAGAAAAAATGAGAAAATGAGTAAGCGAGAGAAAATGGTAAGGCGAGAAAAATGGTTGAGTTGACACTAAAAATAGAAATAAATATCGAAACAATAGCTAAAAGTGAAATGGTTTTCATAAAAGTTTCGTTGTGAATATTAAGTGGCTTTAACATGTTAATAAATGTCACTGACGTGTCAGCCATATTTTCTGGCATCCAGAGGTGGTGAAGGTGAAATCTTTGCCAAACTGAAACCCGACTTTCAGTCAGTCACAGCGAGCAGTTAGCTGAATAAATGGGATGGAAGAGTAAATTTGGATAATGAGCTAACCTGTTTCATTCTAAGTGTTGACTAGTTAACTATATACGTGCGTATGTGTTCATATATATATATATATATATATATATATATATATATATACAGAGATAAATACAAGTAGGCATAGTGAGTGTGTGTGTTTACATGAAATACAAATAGATGAAAAGAATGGCGTAATAGTCCAGCACACATACATATATATGTGTGTGCGTGTGTGTATACATATGTATATATATATACACACACAGACTCACACACATTCATACATACACACACATATATATATATATATATATATATATATACCCCTCTCGCTTTTATACAGTTTTATACAGACTTTCATTCATCACACTGAAACAATTACCGCACACATACACACAAACTCACACACACAAGCACACACACACACAGAAAACTACTTCTTCCTTCGACCAATCCTACCCAGCGCGTACACATATATACACACCTCTGTTCATCTACCATCTTGTTTCTTTGATGCATGTTTACTGACATACGCACACACACACAGACACGCACACACACACACACACACACATGCACACACACATAACCACATACACAAAGTTACTCGCATACACATGCGCATACATACACATGATAAAATAAAATGGTGGTGCATAATTCTTTTCTACTCTAGACACAAGGCCCGAAATTTTGGGGGAGGGGGCCAGTCGATTAGGTCGACCCCAGTACACGCAACTGGTATTTAATTTATCGAACCCGAAAGGATGAAAGGCGAAGTCGACCTCGGCGGAATTTGAACTCAGAACGTAACGGTAGACGAAATACTGCTAAGAATTTCGCCCGGCATACTAACGTTTCTGCTAGCTCACCGCTAACGTTTCTGCCTGCTGGGAACATTAACATTTGCCCCTGGCTCTGGTTTGGCGGGGTTTAACATGAGCAACAGAGAGAAAAATGTATGTCTATGGGAGCAAAAAAAAAAACCAAACCGAAA